>NC_045960.1:67954253-68254253 GCF_010909765.2 Amblyraja radiata
TCAAACCCCTCTCTCTCTTCCCTCTTTCTTCCCTCTCACCTTAGTTTAGGGAATTATGGTTGGTCAAGTGATGGAAGTGTCTTGGTTCTTGGTTCTTGGGTCCTCCAAAATATTCCAACTGGAATTTAAACTGGAGGTGGTGAAGGGAGGGATTAAGCCAGAAAGGGTATAAAGAACACACACTATAGAATTTAACATAAAACATCCCCACACGGCAGAATCAAAGTTTCCCACTGTGTGGGAAGGCACCAAAGTCAGTCTCTTCCTCCACTGTTCCTCGTGGTCAGGGCCTCCCCAAGCCCTCCGCAGTTGCAGCTACGGGCGGCCCGATGTCCAGGACCGCTCGCCGGGGTGATACAAGTCCGACATCGGGGCTGCGGGACGTCCTCAGCGGCGTGGACACCAGAGTCGGCCCCCTCCTACCGGAGTCGGCGGCTTCCAAAGTCCGCAGGCCGCGCCGGGTGGAGACTGCTGCTGTAGACCCTCTGCAAGGCGCCCCAGGACTCCACGATGTTGTTCAGCGCCGCCCGCGTTGGAAGCTCTCCGCACCAGAGCTCCACGATGTTGGAGCAGCGGCCCAACGCTCCGGAGCTCCAAACGGCGACCCAGGTAGGCATCGCCCGCTCCGCGGTGACTCCAGCGCTGCGCCGCCGCTGTAGCAGCCCTGGTCCGGTTCCCGGTCCCCGGCAGGAAAGGCCGCTCCGATCCAGCTGGTATGCCGCGAGGTGGGGGGCGAGGATGCGACTCGGAGAAATAGACGCGTCCCCACCAGGAAGAGACTGGGAAACGGGAAAAACTTTTCACCAACATTCATCACAATTCAGTAAGCTTTTGCAAATTCATGGAAAGGGTTAGGTTTTAAATTGGGGAAGGATGACTTCCATAGCATGAGACAAAATCTGGCCAAAATCAATTGAGAGCAGTTGCTGAAGGGAAGAGTATCATCTGATAAGTGGGATGTGTTTAAATGTAAGCGTTGAGAATCAGCGTGTCCCTACAGGTGTAAGCATCTTGATTAACATAGGAGATTGAAGGTTTGATTAAGGGTCAAACTGAACACAATATTGCAAGTGCAGCCTCACCAGCATCTTGTACAAATGTTGCATGATGTCCCAACTGCTATGCTCCCTGAATGATGAAGGCCATTGTGCCAAAAGCCTTCATAGAAACATAGAAAATAGGTGCAGGAGGAGGCCATTTGGCCCTTCGAGCCAGCTGATCGTCCCAAATCATTAACCCGTGCCTGCCTTCTCCCCGTATCCCTTGACTCCACTAGCCCCTGGAGCTCTCTGTAACTCTCTCTTAAATCCATCCAGTGGTTTGTCCTTCACTGCCCTCTGTGGCAGGGAATTCCGCAAATTCACAACTCTCTGGGGGAAAATGTTTTTTCTCACCTCAGTCTTAAATGGCCTACCCTTTATTCTATGACTGTGGCCCCTGGTTCTGGACTCGCCCAACATTGGGAACATTTTTCCTGCATCTAGCTTGTCCAGTCCTTTTATAATTTTATATGTTTCTATAAGATCCCCCCTTATCCTTCTAAACTCCAGTGAATACAAGCCCAGTCTTTTAAATCTTTCCTCATATGACAGTCTCGCCATCCCAGGGATCAATCTCGTGAACCTACGCTGCATTGCCTCAATCACAAGGATGTCCTTCCTCAAATTAGGAGATCAAAACTGTACACAATACTCCAGATGTGGTCTCACCAGAGCCCTACACAACTGCAGACGAACCTCTTTACTCCTATACTGAAATCCTCTTGTTATGAAGGCCAACATTCCATTAGCTTTCTTCACTGCCTGCTGTACCTGCATGCCAAGCTTCAGTGACTGGTGTACAAGGACATCCAGGTCTCGCTGCACCTCCCCCTTACCTAACCTAACCCCATTGAGATAATAATCTGCCCACTTGTTTTTGCCACCAAAGTGGATAACCTGACTTTTATCTATATTATACTGCATCTGCCACACATCTGCCCACTCACTCAACCTGTCTAGGTCACCCTGCAACCTCTTAACATCCTCTTCACAGTTCATCACCACCCATATACCTGTGATCTCACTTTCAGGGAACGATGTATTTGTACTCCTAGATGCCTCTGCTCTACACCACTCCCCAGGGCCCTGCTATTTACTGTGAAGGACTGGCCCTGGTTTGAGTTTTCAAAATACAGCACCTCTTACATATTCGAATTAAACTGCATTGACCATTCCTCAGCCCACCTGCCCAGCTGATCAAGATTCTTGGCAACCATCTTCATTGTCTACAATACTGCCTATTTTACTAACATCTGCAACTTTCTAATTATGCCTTACATATTCTCAGCCAAATCGTTGATATAGATGACAAACAGCAATGGACCCAGCAAAGGTCCCTGACGGCCACCACAAATCAAAGGCCTCCATTCCGAAAAACAACCTTCCTGCATTACATTCTGCTTCCCACAATGAAGCCAATTCTGTATCCAGTTTGCTAGCCCTCCCTGGATCCCATGCAAACTAACCTTCCAGAGCAGCATATCATGCGGAACCTTATTCTAGGCATCTAAAGGCACTACCCTCATTATCATTCTTGGTTATACCTTAAAAAAATGCAATCAAATTCATGAGGCATGATTCCCTGACGCAGAAACATAGAAACATAGAAACATATAGAAAACTATGAAGATTATCTCTAATCAACCATTGTCTTTCCAAAACCATGTGCCGTTCATCCCATGAATCCTATCCAGTAACTTTCCTACCACAGATATTAGGCTTACTGGTCTTTTCCAGGATTTTCTTCAAGGCCCTTTTAAATAGAGACACCATATAGGCCACCCTCCTTTCTTCACACACCTCACACATGTCCAATGAGGATTCAGAGCTCATTGTCACGACTCCTTCAATTTCTTCTCTAGCTTCCCACAGTGTTCTTGGGTGTATCTGATCAGGCCTGGGAGATTTATCTAACTTCATACATCTTAGGACATCCAGCACTTCCTTGACTGTAACACAAACTGTCCTCAACACATTTCTATTAATTTTCCCAAGAGTCCTTGTCTTCATGTCTGGTAAAAACAGAGAAAACATTATTGAGGACCTTACCCATCTCCTGCTGCCCCACACATAGATTACTAGAAAAAACATAGACAAATAGTCTTGCAAGTGATGGTACGAGAAGGCTTTAGTTATAAGGAGAGCTAGTATGGGGCTGGGACTGTTCTGACTGAGTCAAAGCAGCTGAGAGGTGACTTTATAGGGGTTTATAAAATTATGATGTGCACTGATAGGATAAAGAGTTAGTCTTTTTCCAAGGTTTTCTTAAAGTAGTGAATATTTTGAATAGTGAAAGACTCAGAACTGCTGTAGCTTTGGGAGCAGCAACAGCAGCAGCAGGAGGAGATTAGCAAGAGATACGACTGATTGGCTCTAGCCCAAGTGGGAGGAGAGAAGTGAAAACAGTTTAAGTACAGGTCAAGGACAGGCAGACTTGACTCAGAACTGCTGTAGCTTTGGGAGCAACAACAGCAGCAGCAGGAGGAGATTAGCAAGAGATACGACTGATTGGCTCTAGCCCAAGTGGGAGGAGAGAAGTGAAAACAGTTTAAGTACAAGTCAAGGACAGGCAGACTTGACTTAGAACTGCTGTAGCTTTGGGAGCAACAACAGCAGCAGCAGGAGGAGATTAGCAAGAGATACGACTGATTGGCTCTAGCCCAAGTGGGAGGAGAGAAGTGAGTCAGTGCTGGGAGTTGAAAACTGAGGAATTTGGTTTGTAAATTGGTAAATCAGGCAATTTATCAGTCAATTTAAGTAAGACTGCTCTTAGGGAGCGGCAGTGAGTGAGCGAAGTGCCCTGTGAGAAAAGTGTGAGTCTTTGGCTCGAGAGTCTTCGGAGAGGAGACTACGCAAAACACTGCAGAGGGAGAGACGAAAGAAGGAGATGTCAGGCAAGCTGATTCAGTGTGATGCTTGCAGTATGTGGGAGGTCAAGGACACCGCTGGTGCCTCTGGCTGCTACAAATGCGAAAAGTGCATCCAGGTAGAGCTCCTGAAGGGCCGTGTTGGGGAACTGGAGAAGCAAGTGGATGACCTCCGGTTCGTCCGAGAAACGGAGTCGTTCCTCGACAAGTCCTACAGTACGATTGTTACACCTAAGGAACTGGAAGAGAGAAGGTGGGAAACAGTGAGAACGGGAGGGAAGCATGGAATGCCAACGTCCCCGGGTGTTGTACCTCTTGTGAACAGGTTCACCCACTTAGAATCTGTCGGGACAGAAGAGGTGTTTACACTGGGCGGCGGACTGGCTTGTGATGCGAATAGGGCTGTTGAGCCAAAACCAAAAAGGCCTAAGGCAGGCAACGCCATTGTAGTAGGAGACTCCATTGTGAGAGGTACGGACAGGGGTTTCTGCGGCAACAGACGGGATGCGAGGATGGTGTGCTGCCTTCCTGGTGCCAGGATCCAGGATGTCACGGACAGAGTGCAGAAAATCCTCAAGGGCGAAGGTGAACACCTGGAAGTGGTAGTGCATGTCGGCACAAACGATGTCGGAAAGAAGGGGATGAATATTCTGCAGCGTGACTTTAGAGAGCTCGGAAAAATGCTGAAAAGCAGGACCTCCAGGGTTGTTATCTCCGGTTTGCTTCCAGTTCCTCGTGCTGGTGAGAGCAGGAACAGGGAGATACGGGACCTGAACGTGTGGCTGAGGAACTGGTGCACGGGGCAGGGATTTAGATTCTTAGATCACTGGGATCTGTTTTGGAGTAAGGGGGAACTGTACAAAAGGGACGGATTGCATCTTAACTGGTGTGGGACCAGCATTCTGGCAGGCAGGTTTGCCACTGCTACACGGGTGGTTTTAAACTGAATAAGGGGGGTGGGGTGTCGAATGGGCTAGTGGAGGATGGAGTTAAAGGGAAAGGGTTTCTTAAATGTGTGAGCGTAGAGACAGAGGGGTGTAAAATGAGGGTAGAAGCAATAGGTAGCAAGGTGAAAAGTAAAAGTGGCAGGCCGGAAAATCCAGGGCAAAAATCAAAAAGGGCCACTTTTCAACAAAATTGTATAAGGGGTAAGAGTGTTGTAAAAACAAGCCTGAAGGCTTTGTGTCTCAATGCAAGGAGCATTCGTAATAAGGTGGATGAGTTGAATGTGCAGATAGCTATTAATGACTATGATATAGTTGGGATCACGGAGACATGGCTCCAGGGTGACCAAGGCTGGGAGCTGAACATCCAGGGATATTCAATATTCAGGAGGGATAGAGAGAAAGGAAAAGGAGGTGGGGTAGCGTTGCTGATTAGAGAGGAGATTAACGCAATGGAAAGGAAGGACATTAGTTTGCAGGATGTGGAATCGGTATGGGTAGAGCTGCGAAACACTAAGGGGCAGAAAACGCTGGTGGGTGTTGTGTACAGGCCACCTAACAGTAGTAGTGAAGTTGGAGATGGTATCAAACAGGAAATTAGAAATGCGTGCGACAAAGGCAAAACCGTTATAATGGGTGACTTCAATCTACATATAGATTGGGTGAATCAAATTGGCAGGGGTGCTGAGGAAGAGGATTTTTTGGAATGTATGCGGGATAGTTATCTAAATCAACATGTAGAGGAACCAACGAGAGAGCAGGCTATTTTAGACTGGGTATTGAGTAATGAGGAAGGGTTAGTTAGCAGTCTTGTTGTACGTGCCCCCTTGGGCAAGAGTGACCATAATATGGTTGAGTTCTTCATTAGGATGGAGAGTGACATTGTTAATTCAGAAACAATGGTTCTGAACTTAAAGAAAGGTAACTTTGAGGGTATGAGACGTGAATTGGCCAAGATTGACTGGCAATTAATTCTAAAAGGGTTGACGGTGGATATGCAATGGAAGACATTTAAAGACTGCATGGATGAACTACAAAAATTGTTCATCCCAGTTTGGCAAAAGAATAAATCAGGGAAGGTAGTGCATCCGTGGATAACAAGGGAAATCAGGGATAGTATCAAAGCGAAGGATGATGCGTACAAATTAGCCAGAAAAAGCAGCATACCGGAGGACTGGGAGAAATTCAGAGACCAGCAGAGGAGGACAAAGGGCTTAATTAGGAAAGGAAAAATAGATTATGAAAGAAAACTGGCAGGGAACATAAAAACTGACTGCAAAAGTTTTTATAGATATGTGAAAAGAAAGAGATTAGTTAAAACAAATGTAGGTCCCTTGCAGTCAGAAACGGGTGAGTTGATCATGGGGAACAAGGATATGGCGGACCAATTGAATAACTACTTTGGTTCCGTCTTCACTAAGGAAGACATAAATAATCTGCCGGAAATAGCAGGGGACCGCGGGTCAAAGGAGTTGGAGGAATTGAGTGAAATCCAGGTTAGCCGGGAAGTGGTGTTGGGTAAATTAAATGGATTAAAGGCCGATAAATCCCCAGGGCCAGATAGGCTGCATCCCAGAGTACTTAAGGAAGTAGCTCCAGAAATAGTGGATGCATTAGTAATAATCTTTCAAAACTCTTTAGATTCTGGAGTAGTTCCTGAGGATTGGCGGGTAGCAAACGTAACCCCACTTTTTAAGAAGGGAGGGAGAGAGAAAACGGGGAATTACAGACCAGTTAGTCTAACATCGGTAGTGGGGAAACTGCTAGAGTCAGTTATTAAAGATGGGATAGCAGCACATTTGGAAAGTGGTGAAATCATTGGACAAAGTCAGCATGGATTTACAAAAGGTAAATCATGTCTGACGAATCTTATAGAATTTTTCGAGGATGTAACTAGTAGCGTGGATAGGGGAGAACCAGTGGATGTGGTGTATCTGGACTTCCAGAAGGCTTTCGACAAGGTCCCACATAAGAGATTAGTATACAAACTTAAAGCACACGGCATTGGGGGTTCAGTATTGATGTGGATAGAGAACTGGCTGGCAAACAGGAAGCAAAGAGTAGGAGTAAACGGGTCCTTTTCACAATGGCAGGCAGTGACTAGTGGGGTACCGCAAGGCTCAGTGCTGGGACCCCAGCTATTTACAATATATATTAATGATCTGGATGAGGGAATTGAAGGCAATATCTCCAAGTTTGCGGATGACACTAAGCTGGGGGGCAGTGTTAGCTGTGAGGAGGATGCTAGGAGACTGCAAGGTGACTTGGATAGGCTGGGTGAGTGGGCAAATGTTTGGCAGATGCAGTATAATGTGGATAAATGTGAGGTTATCCATTTTGGTGGCAAAAACAGGAAAGCAGACTATTATCTAAATGGTGGCCGACTAGGAAAAGGGGAGATGCAGCGAGACCTGGGTGTCATGGTACACCAGTCATTGAAAGTGGGCATGCAGGTGCAGCAGGCAGTGAAGAAAGCGAATGGTATGTTAGCTTTCATAGCAAAAGGATTTGAGTATAGGAGCAGGGAGGTTCTACTGCAGTTGTACAGGGTCTTGGTGAGACCACACCTGGAGTATTGCGTACAGTTTTGGTCTCCAAATCTGAGGAAGGACATTATTGCCATAGAGGGAGTGCAGAGAAGGTTCACCAGACTGATTCCTGGGATGTCAGGACTGTCTTATGAAGAAAGACTGGATAGACTTGGTTTATACTCTCTAGAATTTAGGAGATTGAGAGGGGATCTTATAGAAACTTACAAAATTCTTAAGGGGTTGGACAGGCTATATGCAGGAAGATTGCTCCCGATGTTGGGGAAGTCCAGGACAAGGGGTCACAGCTTAAGGATAAGGGGGAAATCCTTTAAAACCGAGATGAGAAGAACTTTTTTCACACAGAGAGTGGTGAATCTCTGGAACTCCCTGCCACAGAGGGTAGTCGAGGCCAGTTCATTGGCTATATTTAAGAGGGAGTTAGATGTGGCCCTTGTGGCTAAGGGGATCAGAGGGTATGGAGAGAAGGCAGGAACGGGATACTGAGTTGGATGATCAGCCATGATCATATTGAATGGCGGTGCAGGCTCGAAGGGCCGAATGGCCTACTCCTGCACCTAATTTCTATGTTTCTATGTTTCTATATTGGTTTAAGCGAGAGGGAAAATATTTAAAGGAGATCTGAGGAGTGTGTATTTCACACAGAGGGTGGTGGGTCTATGGAACAAGCTGTCAAAGGAGGTGGTCAAGGCAATTACATTCACAACATTTGAAAAGCATTTGGACAGATACATTGATAGGAAAGTAATAGAGATGATATGGAGCAAATGCAGAAAAATGGTTTAGCGTAGAGAGCTACCTCAGTCGGCATGGATGATTTGGGACAAAAGGCCTGGTTTGGTGCTGCATAATTTTATGATAATTTTGAATGCAGTCCAGATTTGAATCTTTGGGCAGCAATGAGAGCTACAGTTGCTGGAAGAATTCAAAGCTAGAATACTATCTGGGGCACATGAGCTATTGATTGTGCACAAGGGATTTAAAGCTTAGAGAGGGTATTCCAACCCTTAGAGAGGGCCTGTTTGATTTTTAGACTGTATATTCTTTGAATATGTTAAAGAGAGATGCAATCTTTTTTTCATGTATTAAAGGGTAAGAGGGCTTCATTAAGATAATCTGGGATTCATAATTTACATGTATCAGTGGTTTCCCAATGTTTCTTGTATCTTTTACTGTTATTTGCATTTTTCTACATTTTTACAAACAACCTTTTATACAGATTTTACAAAACTGCTGCACATTATACATCTCTAAATAACACACGTTTAAACTCTGCAAATTACTATAAAACAAAAATTAAATTCACTGTACCTAGAGATAAACTGCAGCTTGTTGTAGACATATTCATGATAGAATGTTTTATTTTACACACCACTTGTAACCTCTATTAGATGCCCAGCTATGACTGCATTACTAATATCTTTACAATGTACTGAGCGTGCCAGGCAATGGCAGCCATCCCAACATGTTGCTTTCATTTCCCCCTGCCATCTTTATATATAAAGAAAACTACTGCTTGCTGTATGCACCCATATCTGCATCCAGAACACTTCTGCTAAAATCATAAGTACCTGATATGAATTCCAGCTGATTTAAAATCAATTCTTTAAAGACGTCATTCCATGATGACACACATCTGGTTTGGACTTGGTTGGAACGTTACAGCTCAAGTTCATGCCAATAATGTTCTATGCACTTTAAAATGTAGCATAATTTGCAAAAATCAGTGATACTCATAAAGATATTATTTAGGAGCCAGTACAAAAATAACAAACCCAGAGAATTGCTGAATGCAGCATTTGTATGTAACGTGTAATTGTATGTCTAATAGCTGAACCCTTGGCCAATGCTAGCCTTGCAGAAGAATTGTATGATATTTTTATCTTATACAAATTACACAAACAGAAATGATAATTACACGTTTGGAAAGAATATTACAACATTGTTCAAAAATTAATTTGTACAGAATCAGAGAGATTCTGTTGGAAGACTCCAATTGGCTGTTCTGTGGAATTAAAAAATGCAGCAATTAGTAGCTGATTTTACTTTGGAGTCACGTGAGTGACTACGTGAAGAACCCCGCCAGGACGCATGCGTGTTATATCGCTACACGCATTGCGAAACAGTCAGGCGGGGTGGAACGACGTTCCCCCGCAGCGGCAGTTTTAAAAGCCGGAACCTGCAGGTAAGAGATACTCTGCGGTCTTTTGTGTTGTTCCCATACTGATTTACAGGTGGGGAGTCAATGGACAAGTCCAAGAAAACAACGAGGGCTGCGACAAAGCTGGCGGGGGAGGACCGCGGAGTTGCGGGCAGCCAGCAGCGGCCAGCGGCACATGAATCACCCGTAATGGGAACAGCTGTGCCCGACTTTGCCTCCGCACCGGTCAGATCCACTCCGCGGCCGGGCGGTAAGGCAAAACAAAAAACTAACAAAGTCGTTGACTCAGATGAGTCCGACTTAGAGCAGCCGCGAGCGGCCAGTGACCGTGAGCGCCGGAGCCGGATGGAGCGGTGTGTGGAGCAGTTGTTCCAACGTGACAGGCTCCGGGAGATGGAGTCTAGTCACTGTGGGCACTATGTTAAACCCACAGCAGCACCTCTTGTAGGGCTGCACAGTGCATCTCCTTCGTCAGAGGGGAGTACTGGGGGTCAGTTCTGGGCTGATCCTGAAGAGGGGTTTGCAGAAGAGAAATCAAGTGTGCAAGGGGTGCAGGAACATGAAAATTTACTGGACATGGTGTCCAACTTCATACAGCCAGACCAGACTGGCCAAAACCTGGAACAAAAACTAGCTGCCAGTATAGATTATATGTCCTTTAACCAGCAACAGGAACAGGCTGTATTGGACACCACGGCAAGACACTTGGCACCGGGTAACTGTATATCCCTGAATGTTCCTGTTGTAAATAATTGCATATGGAAACATATCGGAGCAGGAGTTAGAGGCATGGATGTCAAACTCCAAAAGGTATTAAAGCTCCTAACAGCGGGAATAACAGCTTTCGCCCGCACAGTAGATGAGAAGGACATGTCGCAGGACCAACAGGATGCACTGGCACTGCTTTGCAACACACAATATGAAATAAACAGCATCAGGTAGAGTGCCATCCGACCTGCTCTAAACCCAAAATTCGCAGGTCTGTGCAAACCTGGAAACGTAAAACCACCAATTTTACTATTTGGAGGTAACCTATCGAAGCAAGTTAAGGAGCTCGATGAGGAGGCAAAAACCCTGGGGCTCATAAAAGCGACTTCATCAAAAACCTACTACGGCCATAAACAGCACCCTTACGCACCCACCAGTAGAACAAGACAAACTGGTGAATGCTCAAAGGTCTGGTACACCGAACATGAGTCTTTTTTAGGCCATGGCCCAGGCCGGCCTTTTTGGAAAATACGCAAACCTCCAACACCAACCCAACCACAAACCCAGACACCGGTGCCTCAACATCAACGAAGGATTTACAAAAATAAGTAAACCTGCCACTGGTAACTATGGAGGTAGGTGGGTCTGGTTCCTTACAAATTGCAGGGAGCATGGAGGTTGGGGGGATATTACACTTCTTTCTGGATGCATGGAGTATGTTAACTACCGACACTTATATTTTAAGCAGTATCCAGGGATATACCATAGAATTTATACACAAATACAGCCCTCCAGTTCAGCATGTACCGAACCGAATGTTCGTACTTTCAGGTAAAGAAAAATCAGAAGCGCATGCTGAACTGGAACGGCTTTACGCAAAAGGGGTAATTGAAAAATCCCAACACGAATCGCTAGAATTCATGTCCAATATCTTTACCAAAAACAAAAAAGATGGTGGTTGTCGCATCATCATAGATTTGACCAAATTGAATACATTTGTACAATATATTCATTTTAAAATGGAAACCTTTGTTACTGCAAAACAATTGATTTCCAAAGGTTACTTCATGGCTAGCATCGATTTAAAAGATGCTTACTATTCAGTGCCTATATGAGGTGACCACAGATGTTACTTAAAATTCAACTGGATGGGACAGCACTGGCAGTATAGAGCGCTGCCAAATGGGTTAACATCAGCCCCCGGGCTGTTCACAAAAATTTTGAAACCAGCCCTAGCGTTTCTACGGAAACGAAAACACATGGCATATCTAGATGACATACTTATTGTGGGCAAAACTTTGGAATTGGCCAAACAAACCGTAACAGCCACAAAACAGTTATTTGAAAAACTGGGGTTTATTATCCATCCAGTTAAATCTAAATTATCGCCTTCCACTACTATGGACTATTTGGGGTTCACCACTGACTCAGTTCACATGTCGGTGACTTTGCCAAAGGGAAAGGCTATAGACTTAATAGAGGCTTGCAATAACCTCATTGACATCAGTAAACCGTCCATCAGATTGGTAGCAAAAGTAATTGGCAAAATGGTGGCTGCTTTTCCAGCCACACAATTCAGACCTTTACATTACTAAAATTTACAGAGAGCAAAAATACGAGCACTCAAAATTAATGCTGGTCATTTTGACAGACCAATGAAGCTACCAATCAAAGCTATAATGGAACTAAAATGGTGGAAAGATAACATTCGGCTTTGTTTCAATCCAATCATTATCAGCAACCCTTCTATGGTGCTACAAACTGATGCCAGTGCACTTGGTTGGGGTGCCACCAATTCCATCTCCAGCTGTGGAGGTAGATGGACTGCACAGGAGGAATCATTATTACAAACACTGGGCATAAACTACCTGGAAATGTTGGGTGCATTCCATGGCCTAAAGTCATATTGTTCTGGGTTATATCACCAGCATGTTAGACTACAGATTGACAATACCACCGTGGTAGCATATATCAACCAAATGGGTGGAAACAAATTGACATCATGTGACAATCTGGCTAATACAATTTGGCAATGGTGTATCCAGAGACATATTTGGATATCAGCTACTTACCTACCAGGTAAACTAAATTTAGTGGCAGATACCAGGTCACGCAAATTTAATGAAAACACCGAATGGATGTTGAATAAAAAAGTATTTGCTGATATTACAGCACGGTATGGAACACCAGATATCGATCTATTCGCATCCAGACTTAATCACCAGTTGCCAAACTATGTTTCGTGGGAACCAGACCCTGGGGCAGCGGCGACAGATGCATTTTCGCTGCATTGGGGGAAATTGTTTATTTATGCATTCCCTCCTTTCTGCCTCATCAGTCGGGTATTAAGGAAAATAAAGCAAGACTCTGCGTCTGGTATTTTGGTAGTACCCGATTGGCCTACTCAACCATGGTTCCCTGTGATACTCAACATGGTATTAGAACCATGTATCACCATCCCGAATAGACCAGATTTATTGGTTCATCCCGTAACAAGGGATAGCCACCCATGTCATAACTATATGAATTTGTAAAGTCTAAAAATACCTCTACTACAGCTGGGACTGACGGACCGAACAGTGAACATAATTTCGGCGGCCCACAGACAGTCCACCAAAAAACAGTATCTGGTCTATATCAGGAAATGGGAGATGTATTGTCACAGAAACAGCATCACCTACAGATCAATGAACATCCCGTCTGTTCTGGAATTCCTGGCAGGCCTCCATTATGATGAGGGGCTCAGTTATAGTGCCATCAACTGCGCCAGAAGTCCCCTATCAACTTATCTATGGCAAGGAACAGAGCGTCATTCAGTTGGGACTCACCCCCGGTAACAAAACTTATGAGGGGAATTTTTAATACCAGTCCCCCAAGAACCAGGTACTCCCAAATATGGGATGTGAGTATTGTCCTGACGATGCTAAGGAATTGGTCTCCAGCAACAGCTCTGTCCCTACATAGACTGACACTGAAAACAGTCATGCTAATGGCTTTGGTCACGGCACAAAGGGTACAGTCGTTACATAAATTAAGACTGGACAACATGACTTCTTCATCTGGAAATATTACGTTTCATATTTATGAATTAGTTAAGCAGAACAGACAGTGATCAGCAGGCCTCAATATAGAATTTAGGTCTTACCCAATAGATGATCGTCTCTGTATAGTAAGACATTTGTTGTTATACATGGAGAACACGAAAATCATCAGAGGCAATGAGAAGGCACTTTTAATCAGCCACAAGCAACCACACAAAAAAGTGACGGTCCAGACCATCTCAAGATGGCTGAAACAGGTTCTAACACAGGCTGGGGTGGATACTAATATTTTTAAATCTCATTCCACCAGGGCTGCAGCTACATCGGCAGCTATGCAGTTGGATGTACCAATGGACCAAATCCTCAAGACAGCAGGATGGTCAGGGGAAAAAACATTCCAACTATTTTATCATAAACCAGTCATTAAACCTGGAACGTTTGCAGAAACAATTTTAAGTTCTGTAATTTAATTTACCCCATAAATAGGGGCTATAATTTGGTGTTAATAAATTTTTCATGGATTTCAATGTCGGATTCATGTCTAAATTATGTTGACACAATTCCTCCCACAGTCATTAAGGCAGATGTGATGCATGGACTTGTTTCCACGGCATGAAATCACAGAGCTTTGAAATCTTCACGTAGTCACTCACGTGACTCCGAAGTAAAATAGTAAGATTAAACGAGAACTTACCAGTTCGAAGTTTGATCGTTATTTTATGAGGAGTACGTTGAGGGAATACGTGCCCTCCGCTCCCACCCATGATCATATACTCAACTGGTATTTCTTCTCTAATCTTACTATGTTCAGTCATTACAGTTATCTGTGATTTCACACCGCTGCTTTGAAGAATGACACGCATGCGTCCTGTTGGGGTTCTTCACGTATTCCCTCAACGTACTCCTCCTAAAATAACGATCAAACTTCGAACTGGTAAGTTCTCGTTTAATCTTACTATTAAATGTGACTAGTGTTTTATTAAAAAAAGGTTGGTCAGAAAACAATAAGGGATAGACTGGAAAGGGTAACATTGGGCTTATACCAGGTTGTTACAGTTAATAACAGAGTTATATTGCAGTTAGGTTTCCATGCATTGAATCAAAAAGTTATTTCAGCTAATTAAATGAAAACCTTTCCCATTTTGGCTTATCAGGCACATAATTCTATTTGATATGGAAGATTCTGCAGAGCTGTACTACAGAAATATTAAAAAAGTGATATGATGAGATGGTTTTGCATATTGCTCAGTGGAAGAAACTGAACTATGGGCACATGGACCAAAAAGAAAGTCACGGTTGATACCGTGTTGAGAGGAAGCCAAGCAAATAATTGTTGAATGTACAACAGGTCTTGCCATGAAAAATGGAGCGGTGGCAATGTCTGCCAAAATAACTTGGAAAACTGATCTTTTTCAAAAACATATGAACAAAGAGTTGAGCATGATTAAAAGCAAGTATTGAGATGAAGTGCAAAGTTGTAATTACCTCATGATGAAAACAAATGTGATTATTTATTAAATTAAATTAAAACATGCTGGAAATATTCAGAAAATCCGGCAGAATCTGTGGAGATTTAGAAAAAGTTAACGATCTAGGTTGATGAACGTCCATTTAAAATTCATTGCATGCATCCGCTGGAACCTTTATGAATTCCTTCTCCAATTTACCAATCTCTTTACAGATTTTTGCACTTTATTGCTGCCAAGTTAGCAGTGCAGCAGCCAGGGAACATCTGTGGCCATGCCGTTATATCACAGCTAATTCAAAACCATAATATGGGCAGCTACTTCTCCAAAGTGTAGAAACAAAGAACTGCAGATGCTGGCTTATACCAAAGGTAGAAACAAAGTGCTGGCCCAACTCATTGGGTCTCTGGAGAAAAAGATAGTCTGTCAGTCTGAAGAACCGTCCCGACCCAAAACGTCACCTGTCCTTTTTCTCCAGAGATGCAGCCTATCCTGTTGAGTTAGGCCAGTACTTTGTTCTTATCTTTCCTTCTCCAAAGTGTTTGCTGAATGATTACCTAAACATAATCTTGATTACTTCAATTCCAACTCATATTAAACAAAGCTAATGAAAAGATGAAACTGCAAACCAGGAAACATGGAAGAAGCAAGCATGGCATACATGTATGGTGGAGACATCCATGCTTGTCAAAGCAAAGTGCTTCAGTTCAGGAACTGTGTTGAAGATGGCCATGAAAAATCTAAATTATGACATTAATGAAGATTGGCGACACAAACAGTTTATTTTAGACAGGCAACATTTTTAGATTGACGAGGTAAAAGGTTACTTCTTCGATAATACAAGCTATAAACAAATAGTGATGATGTTTCCAGCAGGTGGCATTGTAGCATTCTCCATTACCTCCTCCCATTATTTCCAGATATGGTATCTTGGATGCATGTTCGCCAAAAAGATCAGGCAACAGTAATTCCGTTTCTCATCAAAACATTAATTGGGATTTAGATATGGGAGTCATGTTCCTTACACATTTTGCATAAAATAACAGAATGGATAATGTCCTAGACACCTTTGTAACAATTTGGCAAGCACTTTTGTTTAACTCTCGTCATCTCTATAGGGATGCAATTACCTTGGAAAACTATCAGAAAATATAATCACTGGCCATAACATTTGGTCAACTGAAATGCTTTCCTCTGTTTTGGCTTGTTTCAATAAATGTTTTTGACATAAAATCATAAGATTTTTATTGCATGCACGGCATATGTCAAATTTGAATTGCAGCCATTTCCACAACCTGCATGTGTTTTCAAAGATTCTTACATTTTTAATAACTTATGCCTAGAAAAGCAAATTAAAAGGTGCTATTGCCAAATTAGAGACTTTGCTTTTATTGACAGAATTCAATTTGAAGTTCACAATGTTGGTATGTTGGCAAATTCATGACAGTCTATGCATTTCTTAATGAAAATCTGCAGCCAAACATCCCAACTAGACATTTTCAGTCTGCTTTCAGATGCAATTCTTTCACTTGACATTTCTCCCAGATGACATCTAAAAAGCTAGAGTTTAAATCCACTGATTTTTTCCTCTATGCCTGCGATTTACTCAGTTGCTCGATTTGCCTGAGATCAGCAAGGAAAGAAAGTATTATTTATGTCTTAGACCTGAAATTGCAATATGCCATGCATCTCACAAATCAATCCTCAGCAATTCCTAAAAGTCTATCTGATGAAAGCGCCTGAAAACTACTGGTGTAAAAAAAAAAATTGCTGGACCACATATTGGACAAAGGTAGGACTCTAACCACCTCTTTATAATTCTCAGTTCAGTTTAGTTTATTGTCACGTATTCCGAGGTACAGTGAAAAGCTTTTTGTTGCGTGCTAATCAATTAACAGAAAGATAATACATGATTACAATCGATCCATTTACAGTGTATAGATACATAATAATGGAATAATGTTTAGTGCAAGGTAACGTCAGCAAAGTCCGACCAAGGATAGTCTGAGGGTCATCGAAGAGATAGATAGTAGTTCAGCACTGCTCTCTGGTTGTGGTAGGATGATTCAGTTGCCTGATAACAGCTGGGAAGAAACTATCCCCAAATCTGGTGATGGACGTTTTCACACATCTATACCTTTTGCCTGATGGGACAGGGGAGGAGGCCAGGGTGCGACTCATCCTTAATTATGTTGCTTGCCTTGCCGAGGCAGCGCGAGCTGCAAATGGAGTCAATAAAAGGGAGGTTGGTTTGTGTGATGGTCTGGGCTGTGTCCACAATTCGCTGCAATTTCTTGCGGTCTTGGATGGAGCTGTTCCTAAACCAAGCTGTGATGCATCCTGAGAAAATGCTTTCTATGGTGCATCTGTAGAAGTTGGTGAGAGTTGTAGGGGATTCTAATTCTCTGGGGATTTTGCTGTCTGGTAAAATTGGTGTCTATTTGCATTGCCTCTTGTCCACCCATTTTACTACAATTTCTCAAGGCAAATGATGAATAATTTAGGAATGCAAGGACAGAAGGAGGCCTTCAGTCCATGGAGCAGTTTATGATATTCTACTGGATGAACATCACCATTTATATGTCTACCATTCATTTGCTGGCTTTCACATAATAATCTTACAAAATATAATCAAACTGATTTCACTCTTGAGCCAGCAGGCATAATAATTGAACGAAGACATCTTCAAATTTCAACTGGTGTGAGAAATTACATCCTGGTTTCACTTAAACTGTAACTTTAAAGTTACGCTTCCATGTTATTGATTCACCACTGGGGGAAATAGCTTTTCGCCTTCTGCTTTTTGAATCCCTTTATAGTTTCAAGCACTTCAATGAAACAATATTTATAGGATTCTGTGTCACATCAGTGTGCCTGAAAAACAGAATTCCTCTTTTGTGAATGAAAAAAATTGAAATTGATGAGGTCTTTAGGAACTTGCTAATTCCATGCAGATCCATTGTGTATTCCCTGGAGCAGTTTATGAAATTCCCTTGCATGATTCCCTTTGCACATCATCTGTTCTTGGTATAGACAACAAAACTATCAGGGTGGCTAATGGTGTCTCTGTGAGAATGACAGCTAACACCCAGAGCGTGTTAAATGAAAAAATAAGTCCGCACATGCAGAGTGAACCCCCTGAGATAAGTGTTTAAAGTGTGATAAAGATGAGTTTTGTTTCATGTCAAAAAGACCACATTTCATATTATTCATTAATCCAGTACTTTCCTAGTTCTCAAAACTCTTTATGCTGTACTGAAAAGAGCCCATCTTACAACAAGGCACCTTGGAATTTCTATTTCTGGTTCCTGTGCTATGTTTTGAGGTGATATCGCAATGGCTTTCCTGCAGATTTGATGCTAAACTTATGACAGAATTTTGGTGCTAATAAATCAAGGAATTTTCTTAAGTTAAACACAAAGTGCTGGCGGAACTCAGCGGGTCAGACAGCACGTGTGCAGGGAATGTATAGACAATGTTGTGGATCAGGATACTTTTTGAGTAGTGGGGAGAAAGCCTGTAGGGGTGGGACAAGGACTGGAAAGTGATAGGTGGATACAGGCATGTTCGGAGGTTGATTGGCAGATGGGTGTAATAAGTGACAAAGGCTAAAGGTAAAAAAGGACACAAAAGAGTTCCAGATAAGGAAAGGAGGAGTGAAATGAAAATTTGAAGGGAAGGAAGTGAGGGACTTGTACATTGGTGATGTGAATACGGAGGAGGGGGAAGGGGTAGGTTGACTGAGGTGGTAGGAGATGGTGGGCTAAATATGGACACACTGGAGTTGGGGGATTAAGTATTACTAGATATTGGAGAATTCAATGTTCATTCTGTTGGGATGTGAGCTCCCCAAGCGGAATATGAGATCCTGTTCCTCCAGTTTGCATGTGGCCTCACTCTGGCAATAGAAGAGGCCAAGGATAGAAAGGTCAGCATGAGAATGGAAAGGGGAGTTAAAATGCGTAGTAACCAGGAGCTCAAGCAGGGCTTGGCAGACAGAGCACAAGTATCAGGTGAAACAGTCGCCTAATATGGGAATGGGAAGAAGTATTAAAATAGTTAGCAACCTGCTGGTCCGGTAGATCTTGGTGGGCGGACAGAAGCTAGGTCATTAAGAGCTGTGAACAGTGGCCCTACTCTGCACTCTGTGGTATTTGGAAGAGAGCAAGAAGTTCCCCTCAAACCACATGTAATTTCAACTACTATCTTCCAATCACTTGGAGTTAAATTCTCAGAAAGCCATCCTAGCTTCAGGATATCCAAATAGCTATGCCTTCTCCAAATGACACCTTTGAAGAGATATGCCACAAACCAAGCCTAGCCTGCTGGTAACCATGACAATGCCAGTGGCTATAACTTTGCATGATGTATGATCCTTCCAATTTACATTCCAAAGTATGTTTTGGGACAAGGCTGGTTTTTCTATTTCTGCAGTTAAGCTTCACATTCTCATGGCAACAAGGAAGTCTATGTCTGAAGTTATTTTGATGCACATCATGGTCATTTGAAAAGAGCCTGTTTATCACATTAGATGGTCTTTAATCCATCAACACATAAAGCAGGTGACTGAAACTATATGCACTAGAGTAATCTTTTCTATCACTTTTCACAGGGAAAGAGGCGATAACAGGGAAAAGGCTGTTTACAAGGTGGCTCCCAGAATTGTAGGATTCAAGCTGCGTAGTGCGTACCGTTTCTTTATGCCCTCATTTTATTTTCTATTTTCTATTCTTTGCTAATGGACTAATTGCTGGGGCAAATACAGCATTCAGTATGTTTACACATTGCACAGAAAAATGGTCCAGATTGGAGATTTTAACCAAAGTAATCTGTTGCTAATATCAAAAATGAAACATAATTTGGCTTCTAACTACTCAAATTGACTATTCTCAACCTCCTGAAAATACTTAAGATAAGCTCAGTTAATGTAAGAAATGAAAACATTAATGTTACATTGATAAGAAGTGCACGTAAATGCAAAATTCTTTGCAAGCAGTTTCATGATTTCTCCCACAGAATCTATGTTAAGTCTATGACCTGCCATCTGCAAGCAAACTTTTCCCACCAGCACCTTTGACTGCAGGCAATTGCTAGCTTCTGCAAATTTAGCAGGAACTCAGCAAGCCTGATTAAATCCACCACAGATTTGCTGACTCTTCTCTGATACCCACTTGTTCATAGTCCTTCTCAAACATGATAATTTGGGGCCAAACCTAAAATTCAAAACAGGACAAGCAAAAAATGAAAACAATGTATGTATGCCACTTGATCTGCTGCATGTTTCCTTTAATGTTAGCTTTCATTTCAGTTTCCTAGCATTTATGGGTTTTATGCATGTTGCAAACCACTCAGACCCATTTTGCCCTCTTTCGGCTGTGGGCCGAGCATCAAAAATGTGTCTAAAAATCAACTTTTGTGACCCATGTCTCGGAACTACATTAAATTTTGCACAGATTTAGATAAAATATAATTGAGAAGGAAGTCATAACTCGTCAGTGCCAAAAGTTGCACATTAATTAATTAAACTAATTAGAAAATGAGATTGAAAAAGTAAGCCCCATCTAGTGTCCAATGCCCATATTACACCATGGGGAGCCTATTTCCATGCTGCAGTCTATTTAAACCATATATTATTATACCTATATATATGTATAAATGACTTGTGAATATGACTGTAATCATATATAATTATGTATAATTATATTATATAAAAATAATAGAATTAATATAATTGTGATTGTGTTTTTTGAATGAGACTGCCGCAGAATGAGGCTCCTGAACCAGCCTAATTAATGGGTGTGAAGGCAGTTCCTGTGGGTTCCCCCGTTTACTGAACCCCACTGACTGTCAGTGTGCAGAGTGGGGGTCACGGCCATGAGCAGCACTGCCCTGCACCCCGCTCGGGCCGCCTTCAGCACCACCATAGAGACGGCACCATCAGTCCGCCCGCATGCTCGCTGCAACACCGGCTGGCTAACAGCCCTACCAACCGCTCACAGCACCCACTGGCCGTCTGACCACTCGCAGCACCCACCGGCCATCTGACCACTCTCACCATCCACCAGCAGCCCAGTCCGGCTCTCACGACCCACTGGCGGCCTGGCCACTCTCACCACCCACCGGCGACCCAGCCACTCTCAACACCCACCGGCGACCCAGCCACTCTCACCACCCACCGGCGGCCCGGCCAGGCTGACCACTCTCACTACCCACCGGTGGCCTGACAGCCCGACCAATCCTCCACAGCATCCATCGGCCTACCGACAAGCCAGACCGACCGACCCTAACCCTAATCTTAACCCTAACCATAATCCTAGCACTACATTTATTATTTATCATTTTTATTTAACAGTTCACATCATAACTTTATAAAGATAAATCATTTGAAAAACAAAATGATCAGCAAGGTGAGCATTACCTTTATTCCTCGGAAACCTTGTTATTGTTTTGATGTAATTAGGAGGCAGCCATGATCCCAGGGTCCTTGCTGCCTAGCGACCATAAAACAAAGCGCAGGATTGGTCAATTTGCATCCGACCTCAATGTCAAACAATTGATTGGACAATTACTACTCAGAAAATTGGAAGTTTTTCTCATAATTTAAAAAAATGTTCAGGTTTTGGTCTTGACAAGTTTCAGGTATGATTTATATAATATTTTTACACAATATGTTAAAAATTCAGGTAGTTCTGTGAGTTGGATCATGAACTTGAACAAAAAAGCTCCAGGGCCCACAGCCTACATCCAAACAATCGTGGTAAAAATTGAAAACGGTTAGGTGTTGCTTTAACTTGGCAATAATTCCTTTAGTTCAGTTTGTGAGTGGCACATGTTCCTGCTGGAGCTGTATTTCGGTGGGAATACACTGGTTGAGTTAAGGCTGAGAATATACTAATAATCTCGGCTAATTTCATGCAAGGTCGAAGAAATGAAAAGGAGTGGTGCTGAAGGCAGAACCTTCTTATGCTGGGCATTCATGCATCCATACCTAGAGTAGGTGGATTTGTGCCATGTTGTCACACATAAGATCTGGGACCTTCGGAAGAGGCAAGGCTGTGATTGTGGTCTTGACTACACAAAAATTTGAAGACGGTCTTTGGGGTCACAGCAACTTTTTGGGGAGAGATGGGGGCACCTGTTGTTTGCCCAGAACTGACCTTCCTGTTTCTGGTTCCTTCCAGTGGAGGAATGGCAATGTTTAACTTGGGATGTACTACATTAATACGGCAATGAGAAGTGGCATTCAATTCTGGTAATGTCAATAAAAGCTGTAATCAATTGTATCCTGTGTATATATAGTATTTTTCTATTAGAAAACAAACACAGAAGAATGTGGAACTGATTGCTGCTTTACTGTTAACTTCTTCCTGCTAATACTGAAATGGAAATACACATAAAATGCGAATTATAAACAAAATCCATAAGCTGTACCTTATATTAATATTCCAAGTTTCAATGATTGCCTGCAATGTTTGGGAAGAAACCAAACTACCAAAGACTGTTTATTTGTCTTGATTCTTGAAGTTGTTCAGATGAACGAAGCTCCATAAATGTTTCTGGAGGTGAATACTGAAGCTACATGAACCTGTGATGTATGGTTTTTGAGATTCTTATTCAGGTCTTCACCTCAGTTGACAATGTTCCTTTCTTCTTCAAGGCACATGTTCAATGTTTGTCAATCTCTTTGGTGCGCTTGGTGTGAGTCATTGCATCAACGTCACACATTACAGCTCTGTTTAGTTGTTCAGCTGCACTAATCCTGATTTGATCTGAGCCTACATACCCAAATACATCCCAATACAATAAAAACATCTGAGCTCCAGGTCAAAACCTAATCAGATTGGGCAGCATGGTGGCGCAGCGGTAGAGTTGCTACCTTATAGCGCCAGAAACCCGGGTTCAATCCTGACTACGGGTGCTGTCTCTACGAAGCTTGTAAGTTCTCCAGGTGACCCCGTGGGTTTTCCTCGGGTGCTCCGTTTTCCTCCCACACTCCAAAGACATACAGGTTTGTAGGTTAATTGGCTTTGGTAAACATTGTAAGTTGCCCCTGGCGTGTAGGATAGCGCTTGTGTCTAGAGATCATTGGTCAGCGCGAACTCCATAGTCAGAGGGTCTGTTTCCACGCTGTATCACTAAACTAAATTAAACTAATTACATGACTGTTGAAAAAAAAAATCTAAATCAATCTTTAGTAACATGATAGCTAATGCAGTCAAAGAGCTCCAATGTTTTTCATTTGGTGACTTTGACAACATATTTCCATTCATGTGTAAACATTTACAAGGAGGGAAGAGGCTATGCATTTAATGGGGTGAATTTTCAAGTTTCTCAAATGGGACAGTAATGCCAAAGAATAATGTGGATTTTCACACAGATAGTTGTGAATTTGTGGAATTCTCTGCCTCAGAAGGCAGTGGAGGACGGTTCACTGGATGCATTCAAAAGAGAGTTAGATAGAGTTAGGGCTAGCGGAATCAAGGGATATGGGGGAAAAGGGTTCTGATTGTGGATGATCAGCCAACATCACATTGAATGGCGGTAATGGCTCATAGAGCCAACTGGCCTTCTCCTGTACCTATTGTCTATGTATCTATGGATGGATTACCATTAGGGTCCTCACTATTCTGGCTATTTGCTGGGTTCCACCATAAAAGATGCCTGAAAAAGATTCACAAACAATTTTGACATTAAAATTAGGGTCTCCTCTCATCAGGTATGCCACTTTTGGTTTAAACAGTGGGCACTTTGCTTTCCATCAAGTGGATGAGGACCAAGGTAGAACCAATCAATTGCATTTCTGTTCCCCCAACTGCCTGTGTTTCACTGAAATGGCTTTGTCTGCACCTCTCCATCTCTCACTCACACCTTGCCAAATGTCACAGCTCCAACAATAATTTTACTTCGGAGCCACGTGAGTGATTCCGTGAAGAACCCCGCCAGTCCACATGCGCGTCATTACATCTGACGCATGGCACAGCGACCGGTTGGGAGGCGCATCGGTCCTCCAGCGGTAAGTTTAAAAAAGTCTCAGGTAAGTGTGAAACTTAGTCGGAGGTCGTTTTCTGCGCTTGATAAATCTTGTTTCAGGAGGCAAGTCCAAGTATGGAGAAAGTGTCGAGAACAAGGCGAGCCATCGCGAAAGTAACTAGAGAAGACCGCGGGAGTGCGGGTAGCGGGAGGCTGCCTAGTTCACCTACTGAGTAGCTAGCGGTACGACCAGCGACTGCAGACTTGGTGTCTGAGAGCACCATGGCTGCACCTTTGGGGGGTAAAGCCACTAGACAGTCTGCACGGCCCGTAGACTCAGACCAGTCGGGCCGGGAGGGTTCCCTCCGATAATGGATAACGTATTTGGTCGGTTATCCAGGATGGAGCTCCTAATGGAGAGAATGCTCCACCAAGATACAGCAGGAGGAGTTGTGTCAGCGCCGGCCTCTTCTAGAGCCCGCACCAGCGGCACTTGCTACAGGGCTGCTTAATGTCTCCCTCTTGCTGGAGGAGAGCATAACGGGTCAGTATGATTCTGATGCCGAGTCTGAGGGTTTAGCAGTGGCGTCTACCCCAAGGGATGAAGGGCACGAGTCAGAGGTACCTATCCTGGGTGAAGAGTTGGCTGCAAGTATTAATTACTTGGCCTCACACCAGCTTCAAGAGCTGACCATGGATGAAACGGCCAAATAGTACGACACCCCGGCTAATTGTACCCTGCTTAAAATGCCGGCAGTGAACCATGCCATATGGGGTCATATGGACGTAGGCATCAGGGCTTAAGAAATGAGGCTCCAGAGGGTGCTGAAGCTGCTCGCTTCAGGCATTACAGCGTTCGCCAGGTCGGTGGATGGTGGGCACCTGTCTGATGTACAGCAGGATGCCCTGGCTCTCATGTGCAATGTGCACTTTGAGATGAACTGCTGAAGAAAGAGCGCCACTCGCCCTACCATCAACCCGAAGTTTGCTACTCTGTGTAAGCCCAGCAATATCCAGCCACCGAATCTGCTGTTTGGTGAAGACCTCGCAAAAAGGGTGAAGGAGCTGGACGACGAGGCAAGAACAGTCGGGACCACTACGGTCGGGACCACTATTTCTGGAGCCACCTCCCTGAGGATCCTGGGAAGCAGTCCATCAGGCCCAGGGGAGTTCTCTTATCAAATTTGGTTCATTGGACAACACTAAATCCAGAATTGCCTTTTCTCTGGTCGGCTCCATTACAAGCTGCTCTAAGAATCCATCCCGGAGGCATTCTACAAACTCTCTTTCTTGGGGTCCTGAACCAACCTGATTTTCATTGTCTACCTGCATATTGAAATCCCCCATCACCACAGTGGCATTATCTTTGTTACATGCCAGTTTTAACTCCTGCTGCAACTTACACCCTACATCCGGGCTACTATTTGGGGGTCTGTAAATAACACCAATTAGTGTTTTATTGCCTTTGCAATTGCTCAACTCAATCCACAGTGACTCTACCTCGTCAGTCACTATGTCTTCCCTCGCAAGTGGTTATAAAAGTGGTTATAATTACGGGAGAGACATTTTGATGTCACTTCATTAATCAGCCTTGGAATTCTTCACTCGCATCCCAATAAGTGTTAATGGCTTTACCTGCAAACACTGGTGCATTTAATGGTGAGGTGTGTAGGAAGGAACTGCAGATTCTGGTTCAAACCGAAGATAGATACAAAAAGATGAAGTAACATCAGGCAGCATATCTGGAAAGAAAGAATGGGTGACATTTCAGGTCGAGACTCTTCTTCAGACTTAGTCTTGACCCAAATCGTCACTCATTCCTTCTCTCCAGAGATGCTGCCTGTCCCATTTGAAGTCTCTTTCACAAAGTTCCATTTCTCGATACATTGTATACTCCATTCCTTATTTTGTTCTCGCAATATGCATCACCACACATTTTCCATTAAAGCACATCTGCTTCCTGTATATCCACGAACCAACATGCTCCTTATGTGTTTTTCAATGTTCTTGCATTGGCAGCAATATTTGACACTATGTTCCACATGCCCAAATCCTTCTGTATATAGAGTCAAAACTTACCCAGCACTACAGCTAAGCAACACTGTTGACAGCCCCCCTTTAATTTGGGTACTTTTCCTTCCTTAGCATTAATCTTCTTCCCTGTGTTGCTAATGCTTTGACTTGGCTGAATTTCTGTAACAATTTCCAGCAATTCACTTTGTCCAACAACCACTGGAAGTCTTTGTAGAATTCATTATAGTATCACTTTTCAATGCGATTGATTACTTCAAAATCTATTTTAATTGAACTTTGGACCTGCTTTAATGAATCAATATTGGTAGGTAATAACTAATTATCCTTTAGAGATGGCATAAAGTTAATTTCATATTATAATTCAAAGAATTTTTTAATTTTTTCTAATTTCTCCATTTCTGAACAGAGATGTTTTATTGGGTGCTCTGCAATATCCCAGCACCATTTTCTTATTTGAAGGGGATTGAAGAATTGTGTTCAGATCCATTACTATTGAAGATTTTTTTCAAGAGCCAGAACAAATGTCTCTGAGGTGATTTCACATCATCATATATTTTGAAATGAACTGAGAAATAGGGTCTGCAGCAGCGTGCGTGGACTATAAATCCTAGTATGGAAAAATAAATAGACTAAATAGCTTATTTTGCTACAGTACGGGATTCAGTGAACAGTACTTCCTCTATTTTGGAGTGGATGAAGAACGTTCCGTGAACCTTGATGCATTCTGGAAAGGAAGGACTTTTATAAAAAGAATTGCATTCGGCATCAGCAAATAACAACTGGAGCTGAGCCACAAAACGCGGTGCACAACCAAACACGAGCAGTCCAGAACAGATATAAAAGTGACTTTACAGTACCTAAATAAGCCATCGTCAAATTTGTCCATATCAGGATTTATACTCCACACGACTTTTGACATATACTTCTGACTTGATTTTATCTTGATTCTAGTGCATCTGTGCTATCTTGTTCAAACAAATCATGAGGTAGTAAATTTTGCATTTAACAGTTTTCTGGATAAAGATGTTCATCCCAAATACTCTGAGGATTTATTGATGAATTTCTTACACCTTTGACCCCATGATTATTGGACTCCCCTCAAAATGGAAACATCTCTATTTCTTCCAAACCCCGTCATTAGATTTGGCTATCATGTTTGTTTGTAAAGAGTGTCAACTACTCAGATTTCAATAATTGGCTGAGAAATCTTTTGAGACACCCAGATTACTGATCCTAACCATAGCTGTATGACAATATTTTGGGGAAAATGCAAGTTTTAACAGCCATCTTTACATAATCACATTGAAAGCTAGAAAATAATGGACTTAAAAATTGTATTTACTGCCATTGTTTACGTGCTCAAATTACCAGCTACATTTTCCTGGGGTGAGTTCAGACTGCAGAAATTAGGACAGATAACCTGATTGTATCCTTGGTTCTGTGTGTAACTGTATAGCTTGAAAGATGTACATGAAAATTTGAGTACATACAGAATATGGAATAATCGAGTTATAAGGCATCAAAATAGACCCTTTGGGCCACCTTATCCATGCCAATCAAATTGTCATTTCTGGGCTAGTTCCATTTGCCTGCATTTGGCCTGTAGTTCTCAAAACCATTCCCATCCATCAATCTGCCCAATCTTTCCAGTGTTCACACTTACAATCATAAATCATTAAAAATACAAAGTAGTAGAAATTCTAAAGCATTCAAAAAGGAGGCACATTACATTGCATTGTTAAAAGGGTTAACTCCTTGCATTTCAAGAAGTGCTTTGCGATGCTGGTCATGACGCATATCAACTCCAGCCTCCCAGAGAGCCTTGACTCACTTCAGTTCACCTACCATTGCAACAGGTCCACAGCAGAAGTCATCTGCCTGGTCCCACACTCATCGCTGGAACATCTGGAGATCAAAGATATCTACATTTGATTCTTATTTATTGATTAGAGCTCTAACTTCAATACCATAAACGTAATCAAACTAATTTCCAAACTCCCAGACCTAGGGATCAGCAGCCCCCTCTCCAAGCGGACTTCTGATCCATAGACCTCAATCAGTAAAGACAAGTGACAAAACATCCTCCGTGGATGTTCTCAACACCAAGGATGCATTCTCAGCCCAACACCCCCTATACCTGTTATACACTCTTAATCACATGGCCAAATTCTGCTATATCCCCATTTACAAGTTTTTAGATTACACAATCTGCATGGTTCTTCCATAAACTAGGGTACTGTTTAATTTGAGAACATTTGACTTTAGTTGGAACTATGTATGGTATATCTATTCTGTTTCGATAACAAGCAAAATATAGCTTTTCACTGTCCCTCAGTACATTTGGCTTTAAGAAAGAGTTAATGAGTCACCTTTTGGAAGGATTTGCAAGCTTGGAGGTAATATTGAAGAAGCTGCCACCTATCCATTCCCTCCATGGATGCTGCCTGATTCACTGAGGTACTCCAGCACTTTATGTTTTGCTTATTGAAGAAGCTATGGCTGGCTGTTAAAGGCAATTTACTCACTGGAGACACTTGGATGAACCTAGGCCTTGTGGATGGTGTAAACTCACTGTGAAGTCACTTGTCATAGGAGATTGAGCTCTTGACCTGGTGTCATAGCCATGGTATATTATACTTACCTCTTTCAGTGTAGATGAGATTGTATAAGACAATGTGCCATATATTCTTTTCTCGTGGAGATTTAGTTGGCTTTGTTTCTCTCTCTAGTTGATTTGTTTCCGATTGGCAAAAATACCCTCTGGGGTGCAAGATGAATTATGATTCTAAGTCAGAACAAGAATTGTAGCTTTATGGTTAGTTTCTATGAAAAAATAAATCCCATGAAGATTAGGGTTTCCCAGTCTGGAGTCCAAAAGTTGGAAATTACAGCTACCAGGATGTATTTGCCCCTTGCAGTCAAATCACTAAATGGATAATGATCATGTTTGAACCATTTAGTTGACTTAAACATATGAACAAACCAGCTCCTCTCCAACTCCTCCAAAAACCAGAAACTTAATAATGCATTCATTTGGATACAACATAATCTAATTATTAATATAGTGTGGAACGCAATTTTTTTTCTTCACTATTTAGTGAATACATGTGTGGTGGTTTTTGGCCAGCGGAAAAAAAGTCAGAACCACAAAGTGAAAACAGTTCCTTCTTTCCACTTCATGGAGTTGGGGGTGGGATTTTTTCCAATAAATATTGGAAGCAGATGTGCCTCAATATCCGGGCTCAGTATGTTTGCAACTACTGAAAATCTGCTTTGTTGCAGATGGTGACTAATAGAGTACTTTTTACCCACAATTAATAATTCCTTCCCCAATAGGATCTCTTTCACTATTGATTAACAATTCTCTCTTCTCCCAAAGAACAGCACAAGTAAAATTACAATCAGTAAATATCACCATGTATGTTCACATTTTCAGCTATGTTTTCTGAGTAAAGACAAGAGTATTGTTCTTTGTTTCCAGATCACTTCACCTGCTATTTGCAGGTCTTATTCATCGGCCAACCATCTCAAAACAACAGAGGGCCTACTTTTAGTCACCATGCTGACTGAAATCTTCCATTAGTTTCATTTTGAATAGACCTCATTTAAAAAAAGGTACATTTTAAACTGATCCATTATTTATGCTTTCCAATATCACACACATACTAGATATTTAACCTTTTGGAGCAAATGCTGCAATGGAAAAATACGTGCCCCCTTGAATTAGATGTATATCATTTATTTGTTATTACTCTCATCAATTCTAACAAAATATTCTTCAAATTCCATAAATATATTGACAGAATTCGAATACATATTTATGGTCGCAGTCTATATTTAAGCACAGCAGTAATCAGGTTGACCATTGTTATACTTATTGGGAGAGCTTGTGCATGGCACATAATTTGTTTTTGTTACATTTATCTATATATTTTGTGCCAATAACAATATTACTCTATCATAGAAAGAATGGCATGATGGCACATCTCTTTTCAAATTCCAGCTATTTGTGTGGACGTAGTATAAATTCACAGCATAAACAGCATTGTCCCAGCGGCATGAAATACTTCTATTCCTGCTTCATGTTTCTAAATGGACAAGAGTTCAAACATTCAGAAAATGTTAATTAAAATATATTAAAGCAATGTTTTATGGAATCAACAAATACTGAATGAAGGTCCTGATCCCCGTGGCAAATTCACTTTCTATTCCTGATCAAAAACCTAAACAACAATGTCGATACTAAAATAAGTCTCACATTTTCCAGACGGCCTTTGTGCAACTTATGTGCTGCTGCATAAATTGAAAATATTGAGGGTTGGCAATGCACTGATTTAGAACACTGCCCTGGGTCCTGGCTTCAAGCCTGCCCCATCTGCTCAGACAGAAATCTCCTCATCCTAAAGGTTGGTAGGATCTCAAATGAAACTTCGCCTGCAAAACAACCACAGTCATCATTTTGCACTAATTGGCACAAGGTTGAAAAGATCCTTGGACAGCAGTAAGTGTAGCTGGTATGGAAACAAGAAAAACATTCTCCCAGATGGTGATCAAATAATGCCCTACATATCCTACTGTTTTCCTTCTGCAGTCAGGAATAAGCGGCGCTGACAGTGGATGTGAATAATCTCATTGATCAAACAGGTCCAGCAGAAAAACTGAATGTTTCAAAACTGAACTATGAAGCATAGGGATTGCATAAGAAAGCAAGATGCAAAATTCTCTGCCAATTATCAATTCTCTGCCGAGATTGATCCCTGGGATGGCGGGACTGTCATATGAGGAAAGATTGAAAAGACTAGGCTTGTATTCACTGGAATTTAGAAGGATGAGGGGGACTCTTATAGAAACATATAAAATTATAAAAGGACTGGACAAGATAGATGCAGGAAAAATGTTCCCAAAGTTGGGGGAGTCCAGAACAAGGGGCCACAGTCCTAGAATAAAGGGGAGGTCATTTAAGACTGAGGTGAGAAAAAACTTTTTCACCCAGAGAGTTGTGAATTTATGGAATTTCTGCCACAGAGGGCAGTGGAGGCCAAATAACTGGATGGATTTAAGAGAGAGTTAGATAGAGCTCTAGGAGCTGGTGGAGTCAAGGGATATGGGGAGAACGCAGGCACGGGTTATTGATAGAGGCCGATCAGCCATGATCACAATGAATGGCGGTGCTGGCTCGAAGGGCCAAATGGTCACCTCCTGCACCTATTTTCTACGTTTCTATGTCAAAAATATGGAATTACAAGTATCTACATTTCCAAAGATAGGATCCTTTGATCACACTACAAATAGTGAACATTCATGTTATATATTGTTGCTGGCATTGAAGTATTCATTGCCTATCTCAAACTGATTTGGTATCAAAGATTGTTACCTGTGGTGTAATGCCTGTCACAAGTTGGCAAAATCAGTAGTTAGCCACAGCTTTGAAAAATGGGTTGAACATTTTACAATAATGACATATTTCACTGATTGCTGCTTGACCAAAGTTATTTTCATAACTTGCCATTGTGGAATTTGAACTCAGAAGCTTGGAGTTCCTATTCCTACATAACAACCACAAGTTTTCTATTTCTTTGTACAATTTGAACAAAATAACTTCCTTGTGTATTTATTCAGTTGAATTATTCTTGAAACAAAAACAAAGCACTGAAGGAACTTAGCAGGGCAGGCAGCATCTCTGGAAGACATAGATAGGTGACATTTTAGATCGGAACATCTTTAGTTGAAGAAGTTAGCCCTAGCTGCCTCTCCCACTAAGTTCCTCTTGAACTTTTCTTTTGTAAACCAGTGTCTGGAGTTTCTTGTGTCTGAATTATTTTAGTCAAGTCAAGTCAAGTCACTTTTATTTTCATAGCATATTTAAAAAACTCTCGTTGGCCAAAGTGCTTTACATTGGTGGAGGTACTAACGTTATACAACAGTGGTTCATAGATTAAGTACATACATAAATACATACATATAGCCCTCACTTAGAGGATGTCAAGAAAGGCTTGAGAGTAAAGATGAGTTTTAAGTCTCGACTTAAAGGATTCGATGGAGGGGGCAGTTCTGATGGGAAGAGGGATGCTGTTCCACAGTCTAGGAGCTGCAACCGCAAAGGCACGGTCGCCCCTGAGCTTATGCCTAGACCGCGGGATGTTCAGTAACCCCAAGTCGGACGATCTGAGGGACCTGGAGGTGGTGTGGTGGGTAAGCAGACTTTTGATGTAGGTGGGGGCAAGCCCGTTAAGGGCTTTGTAGACATAAAGAAGGATCTTGAAATTTATTCGGAACCGCACAGGGAGCCAGTGGAGGGAGGCCAGGATCGGGATGATGTGGTCCCTTATTCGGGTGCCCGTCAGGTGTCTCGCTGCAGCGTTTTGGACCAGTTGCAGGCGGGACAGGGAAAATTGGCTGATGCCAGTGTAGAGCGAGTTGCAGTAATCGAGGCGGGAGGAGATAAATGTGTGGATGATCTTTTCGAGGTCATCAAACTGGAGGAATTGTTTTATTTTAGCTATCATCCGAAGCTGAAAAAAGCTAGCTTTTACCACGGCATTGACTTGTCAAATTTCAATGCTGAGTCAAATATCACGCCAAGGTTTTTGACGTGAGGTTTGAGTAGTGTGGTAAGGCTTCTTATCCATTTTGTATAATATATTAATGTACTATTATTAACTATATAATCAATTAATAACAACCATTGATGTACTATTAATAATTTAATAATATATTTTAATGCTATTCTATACCTGATTTGAGAGAAAAGGATTTAAAAATTAAGATGCTTGAACTCTAAAGTCGAAACAGAAAATGCCTGAAATACACAATGTTCTTCACTTGGAAAGAGAAGACAAAATTGGTTTTTGGATATAATAGGCATCATGTCACAAAATGCTTTTGGATGCCAAACATGCCACTCTCAAATAAGCAACTGATCTTTTCCATCCCATTACAGGGCCTAAGAGTTTCCTAATTGAGTTTGGTACTTGATGTTTTTTCAAATAGTTGTTCCAACAGCCCACTGCAGCTGTTGATCACACTCTACATGGTGAGAATTTAGCCTTCTGCTGGAAACAGAATCAACTTTGATAAATATCACCCTGGTTATTTCGGAAAAGTTGGTATGAGACATTTCCATTTAAAGAAGAGCCAGTTATTCTGTCCTACCATAAATCTGGATAAATTGTGCACAATGGTTAGTGAATTAAGTTCTAGGATTAACCAAAACATTGACTTGCTTTCCTTTTTTATTGCTTATGAACTGCAGTTTATTTCAAATCCTAATTATCTAACATGATCTCAATATTTATGACATAGTGTCATAGTTATGCAGCATCCAATTTGCCCAAGGCAACCAAGGTACCTACTTGTGCTAGTCCCATTTGCCTGCATTTGCCCATATCCCATTAAACCTTTGCTATCCAGTTACCGGTCCAAAACAATTGTTGCAATTGTTCCCATCCCCGCACTTCCTCTGGCAGCTCATTTCATATACCCGCTGCTCTCTCTGTGAAAAGATAGCCCTTCATGTTCGCTTTAAATATTTCCCTGTCACGTAGTTTGAGGATTCCCTAGCCCTAGAACAAGACTGTGACCAAGACTTCATCTTGTCTATGGGCCTCTGGAATTTGTATCTCTTTATAATGTCATCCCTTAGCTTATTTTGCTCCAGTTTAAACAATCCCACCCCATCCCATCCAGTCTCTAATTACAACTCATCCCTCCAGTTCTGGTAATACCCTGTGAATTTATTCTGTATCCTATCTAGCTTAATTATAGCCTTCCTATAGTTCAGGGACCAGAACTGCACACAATACTCCAAGTGTGGTCTCACAGTTGGAACAGGACATCCTGACTCTTGTACTCAATGCCCTGACTGACTAAGGCATGCGTGTTATCAGCCCTCTTCCTCAGCCTGTCTAAATCATTTTTTACACAAAGAGTGGTGAATCTGTGGAATTCTCTGCCACAGAAGGTAGTTGAGGCCAGTTCATTGGCTATATTTAAGAGGGAGTTAGATGTGGCCCTTGTGGCTAAATGGATCAGGGGGAATGGAGAGAAGGCAGGGATGGGATACTGAGTTGGATGATCAGCCATGATCATATTGAATGGCGGTGCAGGCTCGAAGGGCCGAATGGCCTACTCCTGCACCTATTTTCTATGTTTCTATGTTTCTATGTAAATGTGTCACTATTTTCAAGGAAAAATGATACTACGTTGTCTCTCTTCTGAATATGTACTATATGTACTACCGTAGTTTAACTTTGAAAATGCATCAATTCACACAAGTCTGAATTAAATTCCATCTGTCATTCCTATGACTACTTTCCCAGTTGACTGTGGAAAGTAGCTTTAGTAAACATTTTTCCTTGTCCACTACACCACCACCGCAAATCAAATGTATTATTCATTCCATCCGCTAATATACAGTATATGACAAACAAACACTGATCCCTGTGGCATTCCTTGTCATAGACTCAGAGCACTACAACATAGAAACAAGCCCTTTGCCCCAACCCATCCATTCCATCCAATTTGCCTACCTGAGCTACTGTCATTTGCCTGCTTTGGGCATTTGTCTCTCTAAATCTGTCCAAATGTCTTTTAAATATTGTTATTGTACCCAGCTCTAACACTTCCTCTGGCAGCTTGTTCCATAAAGCTTTTCCTGTCTGTGTGAAAAACTTCTCCCCCCCCCAGTTTCCCTTTAAATCATTCTCCTATTAACATCCAAGTAAATTTTCTTTTTGCACCCTCACTATCTTAATCACATCCTCCTCATAATATCAGAACCAGAGCTGCACACAAGTGCGTTCTCACCAGCATCTTGTACAGATATAACACAATGTCCCAACTCTTGTACTCAATATCTTGACCAATGAAGGCAAGAATGCCAAACACCTTCTTCACCACCCTATTTACTTGTGTCGCCACTTTCAAAGAAGCTTGGGCTTGCCCCCCTTGATCTCTCTGTTCTACAACGTACCCCAGAGCTGTGTCATTTGCTGTGCAAGTCATGCCTTAGTTTAACTTACCAAAATGCATCACTTTGCGCTTATCCGAGTTAAATTACAAATTAGGTCCACATTTCCAGTTGATCTAAATCCTCATAATCTGAGATAACATTTTCCACTGTCAACTATGCCACCAATTTTGGTGTCATCCACAAACTTATTAACTCTGCAAACTACATTCTCATCCAAATTGTTAATATAGATGATGAAGAATTGTAAATCCAAAATTGATTCCTGTGGCACACTGCAGGTCACAGGTCACCAATCTGAAAAACTACCCTCCACTATCATCCTCTGATTTCCTCTATCGAGCCAATTTTGAATCCTTGGATCCCATGTGATTTAACCTTCCAGACCAGCCCACCTTGGAGACCTTGCCAAAGGTCTCATTAAAGTCCATGTAAACAATGTCTACTGCCATCAATCCATTAATTATCCAATACACCTCCTCAAAAACAATTAAATTTGTGAGACATGCTGACTACCTGTAATCAGTCCTTGTTTTTCCAATTATAGATAGATCCTGTCTCTCAGAATCCCCTCTAATCAATACCCCCCCCCCCCCCCCCCCACCCCCCCCCCCCCCCCCCCCCCACACACACACACACACACAAATATGAAGCTCCCTGGCTTTGTAGTTTCCTGGCATGTCCATTGTCCTTCTTAAATAAAGGCACAACATTAGCCACCCTCCAATCTTGCAATAGATCAACCGTGATAAACAAAAATGCAGAAGTCTATGCAAAGTTTCCCTGTAATTTCTTCCCTTGCATAAGATCCCTGGATATACTTGGTCAGGGCCTCTGGATTTATCCACTTTTATGCTCATCAAGGAAGCCAACATCTTCTCTTTCATAATATGAACATGTTTCAGGACTTCACTATTCTCTTCCCCGAATTCACCAGCTGCCACAAACTTCCCTATGGTAAATACAGATGAGAAATATTCACTTAAGACCTTGACCAGGTCGCATGGCTTCACACATAAACAACCACATTGTCCCCTAACAAGACCTATTCTTTCCAAGGTTACCCTTTTGCTTTTAATATACTTATAGAATCTTTATCTATACTTCATCTGCGAAAGCTATCTCTCGTTCCCCTTTATGCCTCCTACTGAGTCATTTATCCTGCAAATGAATTTATACATATGATTTCTTAGGATGATTACATATGACTTGATACGGGTGGCATAGTAATACTGCTGGTAGAGCTGCTAACATAGCTAAAGTGACCTGGCTTTGATCCTGATCTCCTGTGTGCTCTGTGTGGAGTTTCTTATTTGTGCTCCGGTTCCCTCCTACACCACAAAACTGTGGTTTGATAAGTTGGTTGGCCATTGTGTAATGCTGCTGGTTACAGGTGACTGATGGGGTGGGGGCAGAGGGGATGGGTTGAGGGGATTGTAGAGAGAGAAGATAGATTGGTGTAGGATTGGTGGAAATTGGTGCTTTACGGTTAGTGCAGGTGCTTTATGGTGGAATGTGGAGAGCTTATTTCTGTGCTACATCTCTGTGTGACTCTTTTGAGGAGGCCATTCAGCCCATCAAAATCATGTTGACTGCCAGGGTACTCTCATAAAACATATTTTCCCTCTTTATTTCTCTGTAACCCATTTTCCGCCGTATGCTCATTAATTCCACCCTGATTTACCTACTAATGTACTATAGTAAGAATCAATTTCCAGTCGCCAATTCAATGTGAAGACTCCATGCATTATCTTGAGAAATGAGTGCATTCATAGGAATTGCTCATCAAAAACTGGTCCATGTAGTTCAACTTTCGCCATTTGCGCAATAAGGAAGTAATTGACTGCTCACACGAGTCATTCTCTATCAGTTAGTAGTGACACTGATATTGTGCTTGATGGGATAGGTTCAGTACACATCATGCAGCTCAACTTGGGATTGATGGAGTACAATGGGTCAAGAGTAGGAGAATTATGTGGGACAGGATAATCTGGGATAATGTAGGACCACGTACATGTTAAACAGTGAAAGCAATGTGCAACAGGAGATAAAAATAATTGAGAACCAAATGATCACATTGTAGTCTTGGCGTCATTTCATAACAATATATTTCTTAACAAGAGGATTTCAGTATAGGAGTATTATACTATACTTCTGCAGTATACTATACTTCTGCAGGTGAGACCACATCTGGAGTATTGTGTACTGTTTTGGTCTCCTAATTTGAGGAAGGACATCCTTGTGATTGAGGCAGTGCAGCGTAGGTTCACGAGATTGATCCCTGGGATGGCGGGACTGTCATATGAGGAAAGATTGAAAAGACTAGGCATGTATTCACTGGAGTTTAGAAGGATGAGGGGGAATCTTATAGAAACATATAAAATTATAAAAGGACTGGACAAGCTAGATGCAGGAAAAATGTTCCCAATGTGGGGTGAGTCCAGAACCAGGGGGGCACAGTCTTAGAATAAAGGGGATGTCATTTAAGACTGAGGTGAGAAAAAACGTTTTCACCCAGAGAGTTGTGAATTTATGGAATTCCCTGCCACAGAGGGCAGTGGAGGCCAAGTCACTGGATGGATTTAAGAGAGAGTTAGATAGAGCTCTTGGGGCTTGTGGAGTCAAGGGATATGGGGAGAAGGCAGGCACGGGTTATTGATGGGCGACGATCAGCCATGATCACATTGAATGGCGGTGCTGGCTAGAAGGGCCGAATGGCCTCCTCCTGCACCTATTTTCTATGTTTCTATGTTTCTATGTTACTGTTCCTCTTCAATGTACTCCTATAACCCTCATACTGAAGGAATTTGTTTGATACCAGCGGCCTATTCCAGTCTTATGGTGATCACTTTATTAAAAATAATGTCACAGCTGTGTGTTCGTGCAGATTACCCTTCCGTATCACTAAGCTGCAGTTTTACTAAGAATAAAGCCAGTGATTATTGAAAATCTGAGTACATTCTCATTTCAAAGCAAGCTTCAGAAGATCAGAGAGTCATTGTGAATCCATTGTGAGTCATAAAGTACAAGTGAAATGAATTTGCCAGCAGCGGTACAATAAAAAAGAACACACAAAAACACAATAAAAATGTAACATAAACATCCACCACAGCATTCATCACTGTGGTGGAAGGCACAACATTTGGCCAGTCCTCCTCCATTTCCCCCCGTGGCCGGGACCTCAACCCTCCGCAGCCACCGCTGCGGGCATCCAGATGAGTAGACAAGGTAGACAAGACAATAAGGTTGGATTCGGAATGGGAGGTGGAATTGAAGTGCTGAGCCACCGGGAGATCAGGTTGGTTATTGCGAACTGAGCGGAGGTGTTGGGCGAAGTGATCGCCAACCTGCGCTTGGTCTCACCAATGTAGAGCAGTTGACACCTGAGTTCTCCCCTGTTCTCCCCATTTTGTCCTCTATTTTCTTTCCACCTGCTGATATGACACTGCTTGAGAGGATTGAATAATATCAGTGTAGTGGAAATGGCTAATCCTACAAGAAGCAAATCCCACAATCCGTACCCACAATGTACCTCCCAGAAGGATTCCCTGGTGTAGTAACTCTAGATTACAGCCTCAAGCTATGATGGAGGGAGGGTTTGGGAACGAAACATAATTTACCATTTCAAGGTAAGAATGTGGTTGTGGTTTCTCGTTGGCCTGACACATTAGTTGGGCTTATGCGGCTCAGAGGGGAATGGAAATCCTGTCCAGGAAATTTAAATAAAAAGCAGCAAATAATAGAAGCGTCGTGGAAACTTGCTAACCAAAGGAATTATGTAATGTGAGTAGGACTTTTCATCAGTACTGACCCAAGCAAATTGGAACAATTTCATTATGGAAATGACAAGGACAAATCAGGCCAGGCTGAAGCATGAAACCAAAAATCTAATAATACCCAGAGATGAAGAGTTCAGTTAAATTTACTAGTTCACGGGGAAACAACGTCTGATAGATTACTAATCTTAAAAACAATGCAGTGAGCTGTGAAATGTGCAATATTATTTGAAACAGATTATTCAAGATTATAAATGGAACTATATAAAAGATAATTCACATACTGTTCAGGACCTTTTGAGTTACATATCTGCATTCGCAGCATAAAGTTAACTTCATTCTCTCTCCATTTCACTGAATGCATATTGTGTGATACATGGATATCTCAGTATTTTGAATATATGATTTATCTCTCAGGATGTTTGTCAGTGTGGAATATTCCCATGTTCTGCACTGCCGATTAGTCGTGCTCATGGTGAATAAATTACAATTGTTATAGGAAATGTTTGACAAATGATTGGCTGAGAAATATCCTTAAAAATGCACAGAGGATGAAATATTAGCCAATTTACGTCAGCTGCCTTTTGCTTTGTGGCAAAAAGTTACAATTCTTCTTTTTTTTGAAAGCCATAAATTTCCACAAATCCCTGGCTGAATATATTCAACGGTTTGAATTCCTCCAGAGGAGTCTTTTTTTCAGTATTAAGCAATGAATGTCTGATGAAGGTCCAAAACTTTTTGAGGTTCACTGTTGCACAATATTATACCTGACAAAAAGCAAAGTCAACTTTCCGAAAGCACGAAGGTAGATAAAAATGCTTGGGAAACTCAGCGGGTGAGGCAGCATTTATGAAGCGAAGGAATAGGTGATGTTTTGGGTCGAGACCCTTCTTTCAGATAGCACCCTATCTTTCTCTTTGAGACACTGAAAATTCATTGTGGAGTTTTTTTTTCTTCAGTTTTTGACTCAAATGTTCAGAAAATAAATCATACTGCAAATGATTGTTTATCCTATACTCACAGTCACAATTAAAATGATATCCAAAGTGATTTGAAATACATCCTTTAAATATTTTAAAATTTGCCACAAACAAATCAAGTGCATGGCATTATTAATCTTTTGCACAAATCACCTGCAACAATCTTGTTCCAGCCAACAGACAAAATTCAGATTTAAGTACATATAGACATACAAAGAGAACAATTAGGTTCTTGGATGTGGAGAGGAATTTAGTTGGAAAATGTAAAATATAAGGATTTGTGTTTAAAACATATATGATTTCCCATTTAAGGCATTGATTAGGTGAATTTCTGTGGCGGCACGGTGACGCTGCAGTAGAGTTGCTGCCCTTCCAGCACCAGAGATGCTGATCGACCCTGACTATGGATGCTGTCTGTATGGAGTTTTGTACGTTTTTCTCTGTAACCATGCGGGTTTTCCCCATGCGCTCCGATTTCGTCCCACACTCCAAAGATGTACAGGTTTGTAGGTTAATTGGCTTGTTAAAATTGTGAAATATCCCTAGTGTAGGATGGTGCTAGTGTCACTGGTTAGAGTGGACTCAGTGGGCCGAAGGGTCTATTTCCACACTGTATCTCTAAAGTCCAAAAGTAATGTCAATAAAGTCTAAAGAATATTATTTCTCTCAGAGATCAAAGGATTTCCTCGTGGAAGCACTTTGACTATTTTTACGGCAGAAGTAGATGGAATCATGGTAAGTTAGGAGATGAAAGATTACTGGCTATAAGCGTGAGTGAGGTCAGGATTATAATGGGATCAACCATGATCCCCTCAGATTCAGATTCAGATTCAGATTCAATTTTAATTGTCATTGTCAGTGTACAGTACAGAGACAACAAAATGCATTTAGCATCTCCCTGGAAGAGCGACATAGCAAATGATTTGAATAAATAATAATAAGTGGGGGGGTGATTGGCAGTCACCGAGGTACGTTGTTGAGTAGAGTGACAGCCGCCGGGAAGAAGCTGTTCCTGGACCTGCTGGTTCGGCAACGGAGAGACCTGTAGCGCCTCCCGGATGGTAGGAGGGTAAACAATCCATGGTTGGGGTGAGAGCAGTCCTTGGCGATGCTGAGCGCCCTCCGCAGACAACGCTTGCTTTGGACAGACTCAATGGAGGGGAGCGAGGAACCGGTGATGCGTTGGGCAATTTTCACCACCCTCTGCAATGCCTTCCGGTCGGAGACAGAGCAGTTGCCATACCATACTGTGATGCAGTTGGTAAGGATGCTCTCGATGGTGCAGCGGTAGAAGTTCACCAGGATCTGAGGAGACAGATGGACCTTCTTCAGTCTCCTCAGGAAGAAGAGACGCTGGTGAGCCTTCTTGATCAGAGTTGAGGTATTGTGGGTCCAAGAGAGGTCATCGGAGATGTTGGCTCCCAGGAACCTGAAGCTAGAAACACATTCCACCTCCGTCCCGTTAATGTGGATGTGGGTGTGCTTGCCGCCCCTGGACTTCCTGAAGTCTACAATGAGCTCCTTGGTCTTCTTGGAGTTAAGGGCCAGATCTGTATTAATGGGGGAGCATACGTAAGGGGCTGAATGATTTCCCCTTGCTCCTAATATGTGTTATATATGTTTGTATATATACTTACAAAATTCTTAAGGGGTTGGACAGGCTAGATGCAGGAAGATTATTCCCGATGTTGGGGAAGTCCAGAACTAGGGGTCACAGTTTAAGGATAAGAGGGAAGTCTTTTAGGACCGAGATGAGAAAATCATTTTTTACACAGAGTGGTGAATCTGTGGAATTCTCTGCCACAGAAGGTAGTTGAGGTCAGTTCATTGGCTATATTTAAGAGGGAGTTAGATGTGGCCCTTGTGGCTAAGGGGATCAGGGGATATGGAGAGAAGGCAGGGATGGGATACTGAGTTGGATGATCAGCCATGATCATATCGAATGGCGGTGCAGGCTCGAAGGGCCGAATGGCCTCCTCCTGCACCTATTTTCTATGTTTCCATGTAACACCTGACTATAATTCAATATGGCCTGAGTAAGACAATACCTGGAGTATTGTGTAGAATTGTCATCTCCTTACCTAAAAAGGGATATATTGTAATTGCTACAGAGGGAGTGTGTTGAAAATTCAGTGAACTGGTTCCTGGGAAGACAGATTCATCAAATGAGGACAGATTGAGCGGGCCAGGAAAATTAGAAGCGAGATGATTTCATTGAAATTTTAAAAAATTTCAAAGGCTCAATAGCAACAAATGGAGAAACCAACTCCCTTATTGGAATTGAAATGTGGAAAGCTGTATTCACTCAGAGGGTGAACAAATTCTATAGTTCCCTATTCTGGAAGGCTGCAGAAATTCATTCACTGAGTACATTCAAAACTGACATTGATAGACTTCTGAATTTGAGAGAAATCAAGAGATGCGAGGACAGGGAAGGAAGAAAGGTGATGAGTTAGAAGATCAGATATGATTTTGTTAAATGGTGGAGTCAGTGCTAAATGTCAATTGGCCTATTTTTGGTTTAGTTTAGGGATAAAGCATAAAAACAGGCCGTTCGGCCCACCGAGTCCATGCCGATCTGTGTACCCATTCACACAGTAGTTCTTCCTATACACTAGAGACTAGTTACAGAGGCCAATTAACCTACAGACACACACATCTTTAACATGTGGGAGGAAACCAGGGCACCCGAAGGAAACCCAGGTGCTCATGAGGAGAACATGCAGACTCCAGACAGAGAGCACCTGAGGAAAGAATGGAACCTGGGTCTTTGGTGCTGCAAGGCAACCTCCCTACTAGCTGTGCCACTGTGCTGCCCATATACCCCTGCTCTTATTTTATGAACTGATTAAATACATCACAGGAGTGTAAGTTTTGACTTTCCAGGTAAGGAAGAAAATAGATTCAGCAGTGGGAATCTGTGGCACATACCTCCAATGAAAATCACTAGATTCAGTGGATGTGGTGTATCTGGACTTTCAAAAAGGCCTTTGACAAGGATAACCTAGACGACTATTTGCATGCTAGCACAGAAGCAGATCTACAATCACATATTACAATCGCTCCTCACTTTTAAATTTTTACTTCAACAGCAACATTTCTTACTTTAACTATGATTACCTTACACTAAAATGTATTCCCTTATCATGTATCTATACACTGCGAATGGCTCGATTGTAATCATGTATTGCCTTTCTGCTGGCTGGATAGCACACAACAAAAGCATTTCACTGTACCTCGGTACATGTGACAATAAATTAAACTGAACTGAACTGAATTGTGTTTGTTTTTTCTGTCACTAACTTCCATCATTAATCAACTAATCACTTGGCTCTGTAAATGTCAGGATCTCCTGGGCAAACCTGACCTCAGCTTATTAGACATATTATTTTTGTACTAGCTAAGCTCCCACACTCTCTAAGCAATTCAAAACTAACATTTTCTCACTTTCCAAGTTCTGACAAATGGTCTCAGGCCTGAAGCATTCACTCCTCTTCTCTTTCCACAGAAGTAATCTGATCCATGAAACGTTTCCAGTTTGATTTTCTGTTTTTATTTTGGATTTTCAGCATGTGCAATTTTTTGATGCAATTCATTCTATTTTGTATATGTGACACAAACCATCACATTGCAGATAATGCATCGCCCAAAATGGCAACAGAGACAGCAAACGATACTGCGCCACCACCATAAGCTCAGTACCATTTGTGCAAACACGGATCATAAGAATAATCAAGTGTTAACAAACACTTGTGCTCTATAATGTCCCATTTTAGATTGGCACAGTGCAATTTAACAGAGGGCAAAGAATGCTTGCTTGTTCCAGGACCCTACCTTAAGATGACATTAGTGTCTAAGTTATGGTAGTGCACAAGCCTTATTGTCAAATAGCGTCCAAATATGTTGCCGTCTTGGAATCAAAGTTGTGGTATTATTATTATTTTATTAAAATTTTTATTTCAGACTCAAGGTCCAGATAAAAGACGAAATTACATAGAATACGTTACATATAAAAACACCATAAAATACATATAAAAGCTTAGTAAATTACTTATAAGAGCATCATAAATTATATACAAAAACACAATACATGGTTTAAAATCCAGAATAAAAAGAAAGATTAGTGTCCTACAACGAGACAACTATACCAATGTCTCCACAGCTGGGATTGGTAGCGTGTAGTGCTAAACCTTATGTTTGATAAGACCAAGATAATTTCATTTTCAGAGTCATTAATACTGCTCTGGTTACCAAGATTAATTATCCCAGAAAACCCAGCCAATTGCAGAAATAATGGGATGTGGATAGAAAGAAGAAGAGCTTAAATTTCCTTGTTCCACTCCCTCCTGTTGAGGACTAATGGGAGGAAGGACATGAAAGTCATCCCTGATGTGCAAGCAGTGCAAATCTAAATGTGAATTTGGATATAAAGGAACTATCTTCCCATTTCACCACATGAGTGTTACATTTGAAATAGTGTTTTCCTATTTTAACCACTGATTTTTATTCTGCCTTGTCTAACAACATGACGGTTGATATTCATCAGATTGTCATTGTCTACTTTTCACATTTGCCCTTATTGAGCTTATACCATGTAATCATGATTATATTTTATTTGCCAGAGCATTTGGAAGTACCGAAAATCTCAAAAGATCACAGCTATTCTATTAAAATATTATTCCAAAAGTCATCCTGTTGAGTTTGATTTTAGCATTTGAATATAAATCTGTTCATTTTTTTTGTCAAGCGGGGTCAAAACTTTTAACGTGTTCATGAATACTGACCACCTGTTTTTAATCTGAACTGTCTTTTTTGCAAGTCAGCACTGTCTACTTCCCCATCAGTGAAAAATGAATTTGATATAGAGAAGCATGCTGTCACATTCAGTTTGTATTACAAGCAGAATTTATCTGAATGACAGAGAAGTTTTGCCAATTTGCAGACAGCAGGTTAGGGAAAAACAATCCTTATTATGTTTTAAAAACGATAGGGTGGAAATTGCTTCAGGCCTGCTTCCTGTCCTGAAGTGCACACCACACAAGGAGCCTGCAGCTCAAATGGGAGGCCCAAGTCCAGTCTAAAATTGGGCCTTGGGCCTCAGTAACAGTAGCCGGGAGAACCTCGTTTCCATCCCTCCCTTCCCCCCAACTTTCCTCAGTTGCAGTTGTGCCTGTGCAGGCAGCTCGTCCATTTAAAAAGCACACATTCTGGGCTATTTGCCTAAAGTTAAGTCCCAGAAGGAGACGGATGGGTTGAATAAATACATTGTGCTGAAAGGGAAGAACTCCTGTTCTGTCTGGTTTCACGGAAGCACTAAGTAAAAAACTCATCTTGTGTTTACGACTGCTTCTTTGGTAGTAGCAGCTCCTGACAATTCAGAGTGGGTCATCTCCAGGTCTTTATTTGTAAACCAGCATCTGCAGTTTCTTGTTTCTACATTACAATCTTCATTTTCGCAGGAATTCAAAACAGGTGTTGGACCCTTTATATACAAATGTAATGCACCGAGTGTCTATTTTAAGTGGCTACTAGGCATATGTAAACCTCCCCACAATCAGATTTAAGGCTTTTTCAGTCCTATTGTGTTTGGGACCTTCTTCTTGGAAATCAATATTTTGTACCTATTTACACCTATTAAATAGTCAAAGCTGTTTTGGTTCATTTGTTTTTGGGATCTGAATATTTTTAGCAAAGTCTGTTCATCTCTGAATACAAGGGAGCGGCTCCGAGCTCACGTGGCTCATCACTCTATCTGTGAGTTGACGGACACTGTGGCTTCAGCGGGGAGTCAAACTGGTGCCTGCATGACTGGTTGCTTCACCCTGAGTGGGACACTTCAAGTCGTACTTGTTAAGCTCTTTTCGACTGGCAGACACCATCGCTCTGGCCCTGTTGAAGGTATTCCCGCATTGCTGTTGGTTGAAACTTCCAGGATAAGAGCAAGAAAGGAATTGAGGGCCTGTTCCACTTAGGCGATTTATTCGGCGACTACAGGCGACTAGGCTGTCGCCACATGGTCGCAGGGTGACGCCTGCATGGTCGTGAGTTGTCTCCTCAAGTCGCCTAAAGAGTCGTAACTTTTTTCTTGTCGCTGCTGGATTTTGAAATGTTCAAAACATTTCGGTGACTGTGGGCTTGACGTAGCTTGATGTAGCTTGTATTCTCATGTCGTGGGTTGTCGCCAGGATGATGCAGGTTGTTGCCAGGTGAGGCAGGTTGTGGCCGGGTGATGACTTCGGTGAATTCCATTGGTGATTACCTACATCAACCTACGTCAACCAGCGACAGGTACCGGCAACTGAATTGTCTTCCGTTGGCTTCAGTAATCACCAACGGGGTCGTAGCTTGTCGTGGGTGGACTTAGGTTGACTTCGGTTGTCATAGGTTGTCGCCTGTGTGGTCGTAGGTTGTCGTAGGTGTGGTTGTAGGTGGACGTCGTAATTGGTCGCCAGTTGTCGGTAGCTTGCCATAGCTTGACGTCGACTAGGTGGTAGATTGTCATAGACATTGTCGTAGGGGGGATCCAGTCGGCGTTTTTTCGGCGATCTGCTACGACTGTGACTGTCTCCGGCAGTCACAGAAAAAATCGCCCCAAGTGGGACAGGCCCTTTAAGTGGCCATTCTATCACTTTGCACAGAGTTAAGGACATATTCCTGCCATCTAATGCATTGTTAAAGACATATCAATCAATATTTGGTGTGTTTATAATTGAAAAAAGTGTGGCTGAGGTTTTATGTTCAGAACACTTCAAAACATTCACAGGTGTCTGAATATTCAAAGATCACTTGTTCTCTGAAATGTCTCCTGTTTGTATAATTTTATATATCCGTATGTCCACATCCAGAATGTTGGAGTAAATTGTAATTTTTTCTATTGAAACTGTATATTACCACTTGCTGTTATATTTGTGCAATAGGCATAAAACTCAATGAACTGTTGATATTCTCCGGAGATTCTCTGAGTATTTCTACCAAAATGTTCGCTTGCTGTGTTGAAAAAAGACCTTTTACAACTACAGTTATGATCTCCATGTGCCTCATTCACAGTTACAAAATCAGGCGGCATGGTGGCACGGAGGTATAGTTGTTGCCTTACAGCTCCAGAAACCCAGTTTCAATCCTGACGATGGGTGCTGTCTGTACGGAGTTTGTACGTTCTCCCCGTGACCGTGTGGGCTTTCTCCAAGATCTTCGGTTTCCTCCCACACCCGCTGTATCTCCAAACTAAACTAAACTAAACTAATATGTTTGACAACTTGGGATTGAAAAGAAGTAAAATCTCTTCATTCAGAGGATGTTTGATATTTCTTCGCACATGTGATTTACAGAACCTCAGTCATGGATTGTTTTCAAACCCAAAATGGATAGATTTGTGTATATTAGAGACAAATATGTCAATGTATTATTTATGTCATGCTTAAATTTCAAATCTCTAATTAATATTAAATCTGCAGCTTTTCTCTCCTCCAAAATACAGTAGAGATGAAAATCTATGCAGCTGGAACTCTGGCATTATCTTATGTCCTATCAAATTCAAGGGACAACAATATTTTGCAAATATTTTCACTGGCTGAAAATGCCTATTACATGACTGATAATTTGTACGTTAATAATAATTTGATACCTTTTCTACAACAACATCAGACAGAGAAATACACATCACAACATATTAACAATAATGTTGAGCAGTAAATATTCTCAGTTTAAGTCGGATATGAATCTTGTCATGAAATCCAAATAAAATAAACAAGGAAAGCAAAGAGCTTGATAATAAACAAACATCCCAAATTAATAATGTCATTCTGTGAATGGAGGAGACTGCAGGTCTGGGTCATTTCTCCTAGGGGATCAATTTGTTCACTAACTGTCACTTAAGCCTCAGATGCTATCTGCTTAATACAGCAGGCAATAAAACTGTACATGAATGGTAACGCCAGTAAGGACTGATTCAAATAAAGCTTGGAGCGCTATGCTGCATACTATTATAATGTGTCAAAAATTAAAAAACCTTCTAATTAAATACCATAGGAAAAAGGGGAGAAGGTGCCATTAGCCTCGCACCTACTTTCTATGATTCTATGATTCTAACCCCTCAGATCAGTGAAAACAATAAAAAGAGAAAGAGAACCTTTTGATATATTCCAAAATAAAAACCTGCAATAATTTCTTGTTGATTCTGGAAAACCCACAATTCCATAACACAATGTGACCCCATTTAATCTCGGTCATTCTGGTAAGAACACACTTGAAACACTGCATGGATTATAAACAGAAAATGTTGGAACGTGAATCAGAAACATTGCATCGATTTGGCTCAATGAAGGTGCATTGGGACAGGCAGTAGAGGTGGTACACCATGGCCTCACTGTGATGCCTTGTGCAAAGAAATAGGCTTCTATTAGGTTACCCCTTATACACATTATAAGTAAATTAAGGGCAAGGGGGTGATCAGGTAAAGAGTAGTGTCCATTAGAAATGACTAATGAAAATGGAGCCTGGCCATCCAGTTGCAGTGCAAGGCCCTGCTGCTGCTGTTGGAACCACTTTACAGTGTCCCGAAAAGCCGCATGTGCGGCGGGAGTGTCCCGGGGAGCTGCGCGGGCCCGATCCACCCGCCAAACAACCGCTGTGCTGACAACCAGAACGACGACCAAAGACCAGAACATGCCCTGGTAGGCATGACTCACCCCACAGGCCTCCCAGGGGACTGTGATGAAGCCAGGCGGCACGGCCGGTCTGGACCGGAGGAGCCTCAGCAGTGGCGGTGATGGGAGATTCGGCGGCGGCAGCGGGGTCTCGGCGGTGGCGGGAGATTCGGCGGCAGCAGCGGGGTCTCGGCGGTGGTGGGAGATTCGGCGGCGGCAGTGGGGTCTCGGCGGTGGCGGGAGATTCGGCGGCGGCAGCGGGGTCTCGGCGGTGGCGGGAGCCTCGGCAGCAACATGGGCCTCAGTGGCGGTAGGGACTCGTGGTCATTGAGTGTGAGGGGGTGAGGGGAAGACAATGGGGACCCAGCATGGGGGGACCGCCGTGAAGGACAGTGGGAGAACAAAGGGGGACCCAGCATTTGTGGGGGGGGGGGGGGGGGTGGCACTCTAGTTTAGAATCCTCTGCCCAGGGGATACGTCTGCATTTGTTTGTTTGTTCATCTGTTCCGGTGAAGGCGCTGTGCACACGGCAGCCAGCCAACAGTCGTTTGTCTTTTTCTTTTTGTTTTCACTTTTAATTTCATGTTTTTGTATACCTCGTGCGTTGTGACTGTCGGCAGACTAATTTCCCTCCGGTGATGAATAAAGTTTTATCGTATAGTATCGTATCATAGGTGCGGTCTTAAATTAATTCTTCCCATCTGCATAAGATTGGTGTAGTGGTAGAGCTGCGGCTTCACTGCTCAGTGGCCTAGCTTGGATCTCGATCTTCAGTGCCACTTACATGGAATCCACACAAACATACTGTAACAGTATGGGTTTGCCTTGATGCTCCAGTTTCTGCCAGCGTACAGGTTAATTAGCCACTGGTGCATAGGTTAAGAGATAGAATCTGGGGAGAGTTGCTAAAAATGATGTGAAACATAAAATAGGATGAGTGTAGGATGCTTGATCTTTGGTCTGGATTCAGGGCTAAAGGGCCCTTTATATGCTTTATAACTTTGAAAATTTATGGTGTATTTGACAGTGAGGAACATAATCCTGCAACAGGATAATATAGATCAGTTGGTAACATGGCAGAGCGATGGCTTTTGGCACATTGGCCTTCATCAGTTAGTGTGTTGAGGATAGAAGTTGGGAGGTCATGTTGCAATTACATAAGACGTTGGTGATGCTGTAATTAGATTATTGTGTTTAGTTCTGGGAACCAAGTTATAGGAAAGATGTTGTCAAGCTGGAAAGGGTACAGAGAAGGTTTAGAGAATATTGCCAGGACTCAAGGGTCTGAGCTATAGGGAGAGGTAGAGTAGGTTGGGGCTCTATTCCTTGGAATGCAGGAGGATGAGGGTGATCTTATAGAGGTGTATAAAATCATGAGATGAATAAATCAGGTACATACAAAGAGTCTTTTGCCCAGAGTAAGTAAATCAAGGACCAGAGGACATAGGTTTAAGGTGAAGGGGAAAAGATTTAATAGGAATCTGAGGGGTAACTTTTTCACACAAATCGTACGAGGTGCCACAGGAGGTAGTTGTGGCAGGGACTATCCCAACGTTTAAGAAAAAGTTAGACAGGTACATGGATTGGACAGATTTGGAGGGATATGGGACAAATGCAGGCAGGTGGGACTAGTGTAGCTGCAATCACTCTATGACTATGGCAGATGGAATTTATCCTGATTTGTATTAGGTAATACATTTTAGGATGATAAGGTGATAAAGGTGGCATTCGGGATACTTACTTTCATTAGCTGGGGCACAGAATGTACGAGTAGATAAGCTTACTATACAATTTTATTAAACATTGGTTGTCACAGCTGTGACACCATGTAGCATGCCTCATGACAAGGAGGATGTGAGTATACTGAAGAAGGTGCAGAGGATATTTACCAGGATGTTGCCAGGAATAGAGTGGTGACACAGATAAAAAGGGTGGTGAAGAAGGTGTTTGGCATGCTTGCCTTCTTCGGTCAGGGCTATGAATGCAATAGTGGGGACATTAAATTAGAACTGTACAAGACGTTGATGAAACCAGACTTGGGGAATTGTGTGCAGTCATCAGGCTGTAGGAGGGATGTCAATAAGTTGGAAAGAGTGTGAATAAAATATCACAAGCACCAGTTTCCAGGACCAGAGGATTCAAGTCACAAAGCGAACCTAGATAGGCTGGAGTTATTTTTTTCCGTGGAGTGAAGGAGATAGAGAGGTAAAAGATCATGAGGGGCAGTAGTAAGGTAAACAATGTAATCCTGATCCTATGTATCAATATCATTGTTATGTTTATCATTATTCTTTTTGTTTTGTTTTTTTGAAAAAAACGAATACAATTATTTTAAAGGCAAAATATCCGAGAGCTCCGCTCTAGGATCAATTGGAGCAGAGATCTTATAGAGCGCAGATGGTGCACTGCTGCGAAATACAATGGACTGACGTGTCGTACGCACCAGAGCGTAACTTCTGTCATTTCAGTAAACCCTGACCCGACCAGTTATGCCTCTCGCAGCAATCAATGATTAAAATGATTTTAAAAGAATTATTTTTAATCGGCACATACCTTGTACAGGGAGGAACTGCAGATGCTGGTTTAAACCGAAGACAGACACAAAAGGCTGGAGTAAATCAGCGGATCAGGCAGCATCTCTGGAGAGGAATAGGTGATATTTCAGGTCGACTTTTTCGATAGCTGCCATGAGGGGAGAAGCTCCGGCACCAAGAGCGAGCGAACGCGCGGACAGACGGACGAAAGCAACAATCATAGAGTGGCGTTGGTGGACATTTCGGGTCGAGACCCTTCTTGAGACAGACAGACAAGGGAAAGGAAAACGGGAGATATAGGCATATCTTCCATTCATTTGTCCTTAGTACCGTCTATATCTCTTGCTCCTCTTTCCCCTGAGTCAGTCTGAAGAAGGGTCTCGACCTGAAATGCCACCTACAAAGATCTTTGGTCACCTATTCCGCTCTATGATCATTGCTTTCGTCCGTCTGTCTGTGGGCTCGCTCGCTCGCTCTTGGTGCCGGCGCTTCTCCCCTCAGACACCGCCAAACAAACACACACACTAATACACACAGCATGTCCAGCAGATCGGTGCGGGCCGAGACCAGGAGCAGCTATGAGAAGCAGGGCGAAGGATGACATCAAATGGGTCATGGCAGCTATCGAAAAAGTACGGAAATGGTAAGGGGGAAATGTCGGAGGGAAGGGAGGGGGGGGGGGGAGGATGGTTTTAGTTCCTCTTTCCCCTGACTCAGTCTGAAGACGGGTCTCAACCCGAAATGTCACCTATTCCTTTTGTCCAGAAAAGACACGCGACCCGCTGCATTTTTGTCTATCCTTTAATCTCTCAGCTTTGCTTTGGACTAATCGACTTTCAGCTCGGGTAGATCTACCCCGGGTGGAGGGGGGAGAGAGACTAGAGGGATAGAAATGGGTAGACGGGGAGAGGCGTGTGAGGGGGGATGGAGAAGGGGGAGGTGCCCTCACGGTCCCGGGGCAGCGATCCCGCCCCTCCAGTCGCCGTGCTTCACGCACCCAGCTCCGGCTCCCCCCCCCTCTCTCTCCCCGGGAAGACGCAGTGAACAATACAGGGAGGGCCGGGCCAGGGTTTGGAGAAACGTTTACAAACCTCGGCCTCAGCTCACGCCCGGACCCCGGCATCCGTTCCCGCCGCCGGCCCTCTCCCTCCCTTCTCTCCTTCCCTTTCCTCCCTCCCTTCCCTTCTTCCCTCCCTTCTCTCCTTCCCTCCATCCTTCCTCTCCCGTTTCCCTTCTCTCCTTCCCTCCCTCTCTTCTTTCTGTCTTTCCCTCCCTCCCTTTTATCTCCACTTCCTGCACTCCCTTCTCTCCTCTCTCCCTTCTCTCCCTCCCTCCATTCTCTCCCTCCCTCCCTTCTCTCCTTCCCTCCCACACACATAACACACAGACAACTAACATACACACAACTAAGACGCACACACACACAACTAGGTTTAGATGGGGTAGAAGCCCAAAGGGTAGGATGGGGCTGAAGCCCAAAATCTATGGCGGTCTGATCAACGTTTCAACATTACATATGCTTGATATATTAACTGTTTTGTTTTCCATGTTCCCGGCTGTAACAGTCAAATTCTCCACAGGTCCATTCCACAAGTAACATGTTGTCGAGATAAAGTTCTTCACCAGCTGGTCCAGATCCCTCCAACTCCTGGGAACAGTCTCCATTCATGCCCTTACCATCATTGCCGCATGCATTGTTTCACCAGCAAAACCAGGAAGGTTAAATCCTGGCTGCTAAAATACCTTGCAACAGATCATTGCAGAACATGGTATTGAAATCAATAAAGAAATGTTATACTGAGAAATGTGGCAATCTTGATTTTTATGGGTCTTTCAGAAAACATGAGTATGACCATAAATCTTATTTTATCATTAAAAAGGTCATAAAACAATTTGAAGGCCTCAATTTATTTTGCTCATCCACATCTTCTAACTACTTGCCTATAGAACATTTGCTAATTTATCTCTTCTTGGTCCAAAATATTCTCATACTGAACTCCATCGGTCACAGTTCTGCCCATAGGTGCAATACCGCTTTTGGTGAGCTCACCACATACTTATCAATGCACACATTTCCACTTTCTAACCATCTCCCATTCCATCAAAATAAGTTGCCTACAATATGATGTACTCTCTATTCTTACCAATTGTTTGCCAAATGTAACCTGAAGTCCTTACCAGTAACAGTCACACTCTTACTGTTCTATGCCCTGTTTGCTACTTATTCATAAAGGTTTGTTTGATATGTCTTGACCTTTACAAATCTAGGGTGACTTTCTCTGAACAGCTTACATTTGGCTGAATGCAAAATGTCACTCTGATCTATAACAACAAACTCTTGTAACTTCGTGAAAACTGAAGTTAAACTAAGGACCTAGTATTTCCTAGTTTATATCCTTTACCTTTCCTGAATAGTGTCAGTAACAGAGGCAATTCTGCAATATCATGGGACATTCCTGAACTGCAAATGTTTTAACCACTGGTCTCAGTGCTCACCTGCCAGAATGTATATTTCCCAGAGTTGGAGGCCAGGAGAGGCTGACGCTCCACTCCCAAGTGGAGGCAGACTGGGCTCCGAGAGGTGAGTAGGCCCCAAGATATTTAAAAACGAGCCAAACATAATTAAGAAAAAGACTAATAGGCAAGGTGATATCAAGTAAAGTAAGATCTCAAACACCTGTGCTTCTCATTTTCCACGCAGTTGGCAACTCCATTCAAATAATGGCATTGAGCCAAAGGGCTATTTGCAAAGTGTTTCATCCCCAGTATCCTTACTCTGAGCTCCATGGGTCCAGCAGAAGAGCTGGAGTCGTCAGATGGCCCAATTTCTGCCTCATTATCATTATGTATATTGGTCCCAACGTCTGAGTTACGATTAGACGGAGTGACTGACAGCCTATTTTGACCAGTTAGTTTCTTTATTACCAAACTTTTGCTTTTTCCTTTAAAACAAAATGCACATTCCGTTTGTATCTGCACTCATTTTTCTGCCAATTTTATTTGGATTTCTGGAAATGCAAAATTGAGTACTCTGCTATGAAGACTCATACAAAGTTGCTACCAGTAAATCTGCCATTTTCGTGTTTCCTATTGCAATATCTACTGAAAGAAAACTGACAGGCTTTCGCTATTGGGATTGCTTATTATATCTCTGAAACTTCTCAAAATGTTTCATGTATGAAAACAGCAAAAAGAAGCACAATGATTTTTGATTCAACTGCTTGTAGGCAGGTTAATGCAATGGAAATTTCATGCATAAAAAGATTCACGGTTGATAACGTTGACACAAAGGATGTCTCAAATATATATATATTTCTAATATCGCTATGATCCATTTAAACTCATGATTTGTGTTTACATCCATAGGAGGATTTGGAATATCCTGCCTTTCGCTCCGTGACCTGTCTGTTTAATATTCTCTGGAAAAAAAGTGGACTAAATAGGTTACAAGATCAATCAGACTAATTGATATTGCTATCGGAAATTTCTTTTGTTGTGCATATTCTCCAATTTTTATACGTCATCGTTATCTTAAGGCCGCAAAACAATAGGAAACATCCGGTCATTTCCTATACATGTACATTTTTTCAGATACTGTTCAAATGCAACGGTGCCATTTGTGATCTCCAGATTATAATAATATGTATTTACAACTTCATCTGAAAAAGTAGATTAGTGCATTAATATTACAACTCTGTATAGTTGCTCATTAATTTTTTTTCAAAATTTTTCTCACTCGATTCATTTTAATTCACTTGAGTTTTAGTGTGTCAGGATGGCAAGTTAAATAAAGGAAAGCAGTATAATTATGTAATCAAACCCATCAGCAGGAACTCGCATCACTTCATATATTGCCTTAATGTTAAAGACTGACATTATAGAATTACAGCACAGGAGGAAACTAGTTGCCTCATTGTGGCTAGCTCAGTGCTAGCTATTTAACTGGGAACTCCTATTGTATTTTGTAAGTAAGTTGCAGTTTTGTAGTTTGATCAACTTTCATTCTTCCACCATTTAATGATACGATTTCAAATATTTGTAACTATCTTCTCTCCTGCAAGAAAACTACAAGGTCTCTTATTACATGGTGTTCTCTGGCTTCAATCTATTCACATGTTCATTTCTCATAAATCTAGATAATCTAAATTTCAGAGCATGTGTGCAAATGCAAACTAAATAGTCCAGAACTTCCCCCTGCTGCTTTGTCCCTGCCATGACCTTGTCCCAAATCCCAAAGGTCGGGTTAGTACCATATTAACAAAGGAATCCATGTCACTGCAAGTGAGAGGAGAACAAGCCTATCTGTACAAATGTTGATTGTTTTCTTAATGAACTCAACTGATCAATCCTGTCCAATTATTCAAATCAGAACCTGACTAATCAATGCCTAAACTTGTATCAACCAATTTTATTGCATATCTCTTTGCTCCCTCACCTTCCAAAAAAATGCTTAACCTTCGTTCTGAAATTGTAATTAACCAAGTATCCAGTATTTAAAATTTCTGTTAATCTTCATGTGAAAGAGTGATGGACAATGTCACTCCTAAAATACCTGATTCCAATTTAAAACCTTTAGTTCTATCTTTTGCGATTATCCATCCTGTGTAAATGAGCAGTCTGCATCCACTCACTGAATCCTTTTTAGCAACTTTGATTCGATGGCCAACTCTTTATCATGTGACACACACGCAATTCTAGATTTTCCAGGTTGAGGAACCAACCTTTCTACATCTCCCCTGTCAATTCCACGTGTGTTGAATCATAGGCCACTCTTCCAAACCCCGTTGAGAAACATCTCTTTGCTGCTCTATCATCTTATTGTTCAAATTGAAGCAAATCTGCATTACACCGACACCATGGGAAGGATGATCATAGTTGTATGTGCTACTTCAAACATGGTTTCACTATAACGCCATATAATCTTTCTCAGAGTTACGTGTATATACTACCCACCTTGGAATGGAGGACATTTGTCTCTCTAATTGCATCACACTTCATATATGATGCATGGACCAGAACACCACACAAACTAGGTTTCAACATGTAAAACAATATTCTGCTTTTCCTATTCCTCTAAGCAAAGTGAATGGCCTCTCATTTTCCTTTGTAGTACACCATTGACCAACTTTGTTGCAACTTTAAACTTATGTATAACAATTTTGCGAAGTAGTTGCATCGTCCTCACAGCGTCTGTTCCCATTCAGATTTGCATCATGAACAAACTGGATACTCCACCATTTTATATCATTTATACAAGGTGAGAATAGCTAGATAACTCAGTCTGTGGACCAGCAGTAGGGTCCATCTGTGGTTAACAACAAGAGATGAGTGGCATCTAGAAAGGACCCAAGGCAGAGACAGTCCCTATTCTATAACAATTTTTAATTTCCAGCCCAATAGACTAACGTGTTCAATTATCAAAAACTACCCCATGTTAATGCTTCAGTTTTGCTGCACTCAACCCATTTGACTTCAATGTTTTGATTAGAAATGATAGGAGTCAGCAAAAAGACGGCCAAATTCTTTGTTTGCAAAAGCCTGGCCTGATCCGCATATGCTAAAAAGATCAGAGCCCTCATCTTTGTCCCACGTGAGATCACAATACACTGAAGTTTATCATAGAGTCTGACACAGCTGCTTGGAGCGATGCATGCCAAACTGTGACATAATAGTTTCCCCCAAGTGGAGAGGCAAATTAAGATAGACTGGACCCAGGACAAAACAAGTGGATTCAGACCCCATTTCAGTTCAGTTTAAATTACTGAATGATGTGAATTTGTCTGGCACAGATTGAAACTCCTCCGGAACTAAATTTGTCGATTTAGAAAGTCAAAAGGTAGTAGAGCATAAACTTTGAGGTTTGTGTCGGAATATTTCTATGACTACCCTCAAACATAAGATTTAAGTTCTTATGACAACCTGGTTAGTGTAAATATCCTTTCTGCGCTTTTTGAAAGCAAGCCTATTTAATTCAGATGACAGATGTGGGTGATGTTGGTATTGCCCAATCTAATTCCCCTTTAACTACTGCAGCCCACCTAGTGAAGCCATGCCCATCGTGTTGTGGGCAGAGAGTTCCCACATTTAGACTCAGTCATCATGATTCATCGCTATGATTTGGAGGGGAATGTCACAAACATCAATATCAGGGATACCAAGGTTTGTTCCAAAGAAAAATTGATTTTTACTTAGAGGAAAATAAAGTAATTAGATAAAACTCAGTGATACAAATACTTTACATATTGTGTAGAAAGGCACTGCAAATGCTGGTTTACACCAAAAGAGAGGCACAATATGTTGGCTCAGGCAACTCAACGGGTCAACTCAACAGGTCAGGCAGCATCCCTGGAGAAAAGAAATAGGTGATGTTTTGAGTCGAGACCATTCTGCAGACTTGAATTTTGCTTTACTTGCTGCTTTCCCAGAGGCATACCCAAGAATTCTCTTGAATAATGGAAATAAAAACGCTACTCACATGATTTCACTGACAACTGAAATAGTAAGTACAGATTTATCCATAGGTCTCTTTGCAAAGAGTTTGCCAATGGTGAACTCTTATGAACATGCTACCCTTATCTTTCATGGTGGTTGAGGGAGTGTGTTTTGTAGCTGTTGTCAAATTGCTGCAATGTAGTCATGGATGGACCAGCAAAGAATGGAGTGAATAGGGATCATCTCTCTGGTCTGGGTGTACAACCCAAAATCATCTTCCATGCTCCTCCAGTGCCTGTACCTACCAGTACAGAAACATAACTGGACGTTTGCTGGATCTCTAGTTCCTGGAGATGTCCAACAAGGTGCAGTGAGGCCTTAGCAGTGAGTTAGCCTCATTTGGTATTGACTTGAGGTTCTGCTACAACACCCCTCCACTCAGCATTTGGTAGAGACAAAGCTAAGAATAGAGCTTTGCCTCTTTCAAAGCAGAAAAGTAATGTCAAATATTTTAAATGCTTCTGACATTCAGAGACTATTAAAATCAGTAGAATAGAATAGAATAGAATGCCATTTATTGTCATTTAAACATACAAGGTTCAAACAAAATTGTTGAAAAACAGCAAAAACATTACAAAATAAAAACATTATACATAAGAAAATTAATGTAAAATTACTTAACTTTCCCATTCAAATACATGGAACCTCCAATTTCACACTAGTTTGGCCTCACCGAAGCACTGTATAACAATTCCCTAGTTAATGCCAGGGAGTTGCAGTAAAATTGTATTCCACAGTCAACTACACTTGGCCGTGGTTCTCCTGAAATTGTGAATGACTGAAAGTCAGCAGGTCTGAGCAAAGATGATTTAATGCACTGGTTAGAGTATAGGGGGAAATGGCAATCAAGCAGGCTGCTTTGCGTCGGATGGCAATGAGCTTCTTTAATGTCATTGGAGCTGTGCTCACTCAGACAAGGGGAGTATTCCACTGCCCTCTTGATTATTGTCTCATAGATGAGACCATGACTAGGGTGGTGTGGGTCTTTGATGTTATAATCTGCCTTCTTGAGCCAGCCCTCCCTGTAGATCTCTTTGATGGTGGGGAGGTTAATATCCGTTATGAACCAGGTAATTTCCACCACTTCCTGCAGCCTCCCTAGTCCTTGGGCATTCATATTACCAAACTAGGGTATGATATACTAGTCAATGTGCTTTCCACTATACACCTGCCAAAGTTCGATAGGGTATTCGGTGGCATGCTGTATCTCCTCAAACATTTAATGAAGTAGTGACATTGAGGAGCTTCTTTGTGATTGTATCAATTTGCTAGGATCAGGCATATCAACAGACATATACAAGCCCAGGAACTTGAAGCTGTTGACTCTCTCCACTGCCGTCCCATTAACAAAGATACTGTAAGTTCATGGATGCTCAGCTTACCCCTCCTGAAGCCAACAATCAGCTCTTGATTTTGTTAATGTTGAGAACAAGATTGTTATTTTGGTCACCATTCATTCAAATTATTGGTCTTCCTCTTATACTCTGACTCATCATTACTCATTATTCATCCATCAATGGTGGTATCATTGGCAAATTTAAAGATGGTGTTGGAGCTGTTACAGAGAGTAGAGCAGGAGGGTTAGCACATGTGCTAATGGTCACCATGGAGGAAACGTTGCTGCCAATATATACTAATTGAGATCTGCTGCTGAGGGTCCAATGGCACAGGAATGCGCAGGGACCGTTCCCCAAGTTTGACGATGGATTTAGAGGGGATGATGATGTTGACTGCTGGGCTGTGTGGTGCAGTACAGAGTGTAGAGACATCATGTGCAAGAAGGAACTGCAGGTGCTGGTTTAAACTGAAGATAGACACAAAAAGCTGGAGTAAGTCAGCGGGACAGGCAGCATCTCTGGAGAGAAGGAATGGGTGACTTTTCGGGTCGAGACCCTTTTTCAGACCCTTCTTCTGAAGAAGGGTCTCAACCCTGAAATGTCACCCATTCCTTCTCTCCAAAGATGCTGCCTGTCCCGCTGAGTTACTCCAGCTTTTTGTGTCTATCTTCAGCAGAGCCAACATGATTGCATCTGCCGATGATCTGTTGTGGCGGTAGGTAAATTGTAATGACTATAGAACCTTGCTAAAGCAGGATTTAATATGCATTATAACCAAACTGTCGAAGTACTTGATCGCAATGGACCACCAGTCCGTAGTCATTGAGGCACGTCAATTTGCTCTTCTTGGACACTGGTATTATGGATGTCCTTATGAATGTCCAGATGGGGACCTCGGAACGTAGTAGAAAGATGTTGATTTTGTCCAAGAAATCTCGAGCCCAACTCCCAATAGTTGATGCAGGTTTTGAGAATGCAGCCAAGTACAGCATCAGGGCCAGGCACGTTTCAAGGGTTCACCCTCGTGAAGGATCGTTTGACATCAGACTTGGAGATTGGGATCACAGTGTTGTCGGCAACTGTGGGGGCTCAAGAAAGGACACCGTTGTTCTCTATTTTAAGCAAGGAGCATTGGGCTCATCCAGGAGTGATGAGTTGCTCTCAATTGAGCTACTTGTTTTCATGTTACAGGAAGTAATGGACTGCATGTCCTACCACAGTTGCTGAACATCTGTCTGATACTCCAGTTTAGAGCAAAAGTGTCTCTTTGCTTATTCAATGGCCTTCCCAAGGTCGTACCTGGATTTCTTAACTCATATATTATGGCCAGGCATGAATGTCTGAGATCTGATCCCAAGATCAATTTTGAGTTTTTCACTAAATACGTAGAGTGAAATAATTGCTTTGTTTTTCCCACTACAAATATTTTTAGTGGCAGTTTCCATTTTGAACGCTGACATAAAAAACTTATATTGTGTAATTTGCCCAAATCCATAAGGATTTCCTAACAGCTGAATTTATTCAGATTTTCTGGATTGCTTATTTTCTTTTCTGGATTTTAGGTTCAAAATGATATTTGGGAAGTATCTATGCATTCACTAGATTCATTCTGTGCAGTGTGGCGTGAATGATTAAAGCCTTCAGTGCACAGGAGCATCAGAATGCACAGCTTGTATTTTACAAGGGTAATAAAGTTTTATTTTGCATTTATAGAAGAAATGTGATGCAGTAAATTCCGATTACACCCAATTAGCTGAAAAACTATGCATGCGAGAATCCTGAGATTTACTGGCAATACAAGTTTTAGTTTTTATATATTCTACAGATTTTAATTACAAACTATTCCATTTATATATTTTTGAACTGAAGACATTATTTCTCTAATACTTCCTACTTTCAACTTATCCAAACCTTGTTAATTTTCAACCCAGCCTCTGTTTGCTGCTTCATCGCTCCTTTAAACATTGCTCAGAAATCTGACATCAATTAGAGCATTTCACACAACATAAACTTTTACAACCACATTGCTATTTATTATTACAAGAATTGTTTCCTTTTCATTAAACATGGCCAATTCTTTACCATTTATTCAATGATATTCCAACATGAATTACCAGAAGATGAAGTGGTATTTTATACATATTTAACTTAACTAAAAGCTTATCTACGCTTTCAATCTATCTCTGCCATTCTGTTTAACGTCCCTTTAACCGTGTATTACCTTTCTTTGTTTGATATATAGAAAATAGGCTAGATTATGTTTCAAGACTGTAAAATCAATGTAGTTATCTGACAAAAGAGATTATAACGATCAAATATTGAGTTCCTTACTTAGTGCAATAGTAAGTCTGGGATACGGATGATGGACTGTTATTTTCTTTAACATATATGCACAATGTACATGCTTGCTCTGTTTTTATTTAGGTGTTATTCTCAAGGGACAGGAGCCTGTTGTTATCAACCATGGATGTTCTTTGGATGGACTTAGGAAAAATATTGCCATGGTATTTGAACAGTCATTGAGTTTCCAAGAAACTATCTGGTGACAAAATGCCCTTTGAAGGCACTCTTTAAAATAAGAGGGGGAGGGTAACACAGAGCTAATGACAAATATATTCTGCTATATTTTATCTTGCCTTGGAAAACTTCTCAGCTATCTCAGAACATGAAAGTCGAGATTTTTAAAGCAATGAATGACAACATGTGTTAAATCTGACTTAATCTAATGAAAATGTAAAATGCAGTACCCCTGAGAGACTTATTGGTGAAAGAGAAAGCACCACGTCCCATCAGATTGCTGTTATCACCAAGGCCCTAATTTATGTTGGATGTGGTTCCACTGATGCCAGTAAGTCTCTGGAATCTTAGTCAAATTATAGGACTTCATCTGTGAGCCTCCTCAATGACATCCATTAGTAACTTGATGAGGAGACACTGCAGCAGCCCAAACCTAGTGCCACATTTTTCTGCATAGTGTCAATGAAAGTCACAGGATGGGAACGCAAAGGAATCCTGATTGATCAGTTGACATAAAATGCAAGCCGGAGTTCAAGGCAGCTTGTGTGGAAAGTGAAAGCAATTCAGGGCACTTATTGAATGTTTAAATCACCCATGTTTAAGCATGCCACTCCTGCTCCATTTTTGCTATTCACACAAACTACACGCATAGTTGTTATTATTCCAGGCGAAATATGGCTAAGCTAGAATCATTCTCCAGATATTTCCTCTGTAATTCCATGCCTTATAGGATTTTGTATTTGAAGGTGATTTGTGCTGCTTTTGTGAAGCATTTGACAGTAATTTCTTAGTCTCTGGAAGGGCACATTTATGTAATAATGTTCAAGCCAAATTATTTTATTTTATATACTTCAATGGATGCAGTAGAAATATCAGTGCAACGCATTTTTATATTACTCATCACTTGCTATTCTTGCCTTTGATCTCCCTCAATCAGAATTATTTCCTGACCAACAATAGGAGTGTATTGGATCACCCTTGAGAAAGGTCAGGAATATAATCGATCTAAAGGAGTCCAGGTTTTGACTCTCAATCAAATACCATTCTATACTTGGGCAAAGCATTTTAATTGACAGACATTTGAACATTATGTGGAGCGTGCATTGGGAATAGCAGGACTTAGACCCTCCAAGAACATAAATGTTTTGCTATCGGCAAGTTTAAGAGTGTCCATGGAATGGCTTGGGGGTGGTGGTGGAGGGAGGCCATGATACTGGTGGATGACCTTGAGCCCTTCAATGTGCATGTGCGTGTACACACATACAGGAGTTTTCACCCATTCTATTGTATGGATATGTGTTTGTACCCATGTGGTGGAGCCTTGATCTCCACTTTATCTAGGATACATTCTGGCCGGTGCTAGCTGTGAGAAGTGCTTTGCGGTATAGGTGGATAGGGTGTTTGGGAATTGAGCAATTGTAATACTTACAATTGCTTTAAATCCTTAAATTTTAAAGATCTCTTTGAAGTGTGCATAAATATATTTGAAGTCATATTTTGATGCAGTTTCTGTGAAAGTGCTTCTGAATATTTGGATGCTTCTTTCTTGTGCAATGGTACATCTTCAAAAAGTGCCTGCGGTTTGTGTTCAGCATCATTCACTGTTATGCAAAGTTTGAAAGCCTTGTAGTCTTGTTTGCTGGAATTGCTTATTTCTGCACATACATCTTTTCATTTGAAATCATTGCAACATGTATTTGTTCTTTAATTGATTTAATTGGTTGGAGTATTGTGTGGTTTCTAAACCCTCAATGTTCCTTAAAGTTGCCAATGTTCATGAACTCCTGATCTGTAATATGGATCAAAGTTTGTTGTGTGAAGTGTATCTTCTGATTGTGAATGTCTTCACTGTTCACCAAGTCTTCAAAGAGATTTTAAACTAAAGCCTAAAGTTTGAAGCTGTAATTCCAGAAAGTAGAAATTGAGTTTTTGACCAGAAAGTAAAAATGTGGCCCTAAGGTCAAAATGTAGTTATACATACTGGTATATATGACTAAATGGTAGTCGATAGAGGTTTTTTAAATGTTGTTTTAATAAGGTATAGTTAAGAAATTAAAGTGAAATTTTGGACTTTAGAGATAAAGCACGGAAACAGGCCCTTCAACCCACCAGGTCCGCGCCAACTAGCAATCCTGTACACTACCACTATTCTACACACTAGGGACATTTAACAATTTTACAGAAGCCAATCTATATACTTAAAAGTTTGATCTTGTATGTGGATGTATTTGTTTGTGTGTTTGTTTGTGTATAATCACATCTCCTCGTAAAAACAACACGCTAACGGTAAAATGTTTACATATTCCGGTAGGGATTTTTCCGCTGGAGTCAGAAATCGCCTTATCTGAAAATGTCATGCTTTATTTCTCGAGTTATTAATGAAAATGTTCAAAAATTGGACAAAACTTTGAGATAAAAACGATTGTCTTTTGCTGTTGACATCACAATGGGTCTGCTTGCTGCCGTCATTCACGCGCTGCGAGTGACGTCACCCCCCCACCCTCCCACCCCCCCACCTCCCCACCTCTCCATCCTCCCCCCCATGATTCAAAAGATGCTGCTGGAGATTAATCCTCTCTCCCACTCCCCAGGCCTTTCTCCCACTCCCCCCGGGCCTTTCTCCCACCCCCCGGGCCTCTCTCCACCCCTGTTACCCCCCTCCCCCCTCTCCCCCACTCCCCCCTCTCCCCCCATGTTCCCCCCCTCTCTCCCTCCCCTCTCTCCACCTCCCTCTCTCCCCGCTCTCTCTCACTCCCCCTCTCACCACCCCTTCCCTCCCCCTCTCCACCCTCTCTCCCCCTCCTCTCTCCCCCCTCTCCCCCATTCTCCGCCCTCCCGCTCCCCTCACCCCCTCTCCCCCCCACCTCCCTCTCCTCTCTCCCCCTCCTCTCCAGCCTCCTCCTCTCTCCCCCCCTCCACTCCTCTCACCCCTCCTCTCCTCTCCCCTTCCCTCTCCACCCCTCTCCCCCCTCACCCCCCTCTTTCCCCACTCACCCCCCTCTTTGCCCCTCTCTCCCCCTCCTCTCCCCCTCCTCTCTCCCCCTCCTCTCATGCCCCCTCCTCTCTCCCCCTCCTCTCCCCTCTCTCCCCCTCCTCTTCCCCTCTTCTCCTGTCTCCCCCTCCTCTCCCCCCTCCCCCCTCTCTCCCCATCCTCTCCCCCCTCCTCTCTACCTCCCTCCTCTCCATCCCTCATATCCACCCTCACTCTCCCCCCCTCTTCCCCCTCTCTCCAATCTCTCTCCCCCTCCTCTCCCTTCTCCTCCCTCCCTACATCCCTCCTTTCCACCCCTCATATCCCCATCTCACTCTCCCCCCCTCTCTCTCTCCCACCTCTCTCTCCCCCCTCTCTCTCTCCCCCCCTCTCTCTCTCCCACCTCTCTCTCCCCCATCTCTCTCTCCCCCCCTCTCTCTCTCCCACCTCTCTCTCCCCCCTCTCTCTCTCTCCCCCCTCTCTCTCCCCCCTCTCTCTCTCCCCCCCTCTCTCTCTCCCACCTCTCTCTCCCCCCTCTCTCTCTCTCCCACCTCTCTCTCCCCCCTTTCAGATTTAAACAAAAGTTTCAAATGTTCTATTTAACTTGGGATTATTAAGATAAAGTTTGTAGTTTTAAAAAGCTAAAAGCAGTGGATAAGAATTTATTAAGACAGACTCCAGTGCTTGAAATGCTTCCATCTTGAATAGATCTGTGGGGAAGTTAACCCTTCCTACTGAAAATAACCTCCTTGCCCACTTTCATTCATGTATGGTTTTAAACGGATGTTCTTCTGAAGAAGGGTTTCGACGCAAAACATCATCCATTCCTTCTCTCCAGAGATGCTGCCTGTCACACTGAGTTACTCTAGCATTTTGTGTCTATCTTTGGTTTAAACCGGCATCTGCAGGTCCTTCCTACACACTTCTTTTAAAAGTGTCAGGTAGATCTCTTGGAGTCTGGAATGGAACCACGGTGGACTCTATTCTTTTCTTCATTAACGAAGGGCGACCATGGCCGTTGTCCTGACAATGGGCGTTACTCCCCAGAAAATGCAGCCAGAGATGCAGTGGCTTGTCTGCAAGCATCAGCTGCAACATAGTGCCACAATTTAGGGCTTGAGGCATTCCCTGATTGAGGCTTGCACTAGGCACCTGTGTTGAGTTTCTGGGCAAAACTATCCAGAGCGAAAGTTGCTTGGGAGCGGGGCAGTAATCAAATTTAGGTTATGAAGAAGAAAGAGAAATGCTTAATGGCCTTTGCCGCATTCAGGGATTAATTTTGACCGAATTTGCCAGTACAATAAAAGGTCCACATAGACCTTTAACTTAGAAATAGGAAAAGAACCAAGGGCCAATATGTTGGGAAATGTCTGGGCATAATTCACCAATGTATACAAATTTGATTTCAAAGTTCAAATCAGGAAGGACGTGGTTAAGAATAGGTAACTTTCTCTTGGTGAAGTTTACATCTTTGTCCATGAAGTGGGATGGTTTGCACAGGATGGCTCCTGAGGCATGATGCTGGGATATGGCGCTAGATGATTTGAGAGTAAAGCAAGAGTCTGTGGAGGTGCATGGCGAGTTAGTACTGAGAAATGGGTCACTGGCACTTGCAGCAACTGATTGTAAGGCAATGGGTGTGGAGCAATTGCATAGATCAGAGAGAGGCTGACTTTGAAACAATCGGATTGGAGCCAAAGCATAGAGATACAGTACGCTATGAAAAATCTAAATTAGGATAAAAGGACATAGATTTTAGAAAGGTCAAGAATCCCGAGTGTTTTATTGTCAAATGTCCCGGATAGAACAATTAAATTCTTACTTACTGCAGCACAACAGAACATGTAAACAATAGACAATAGACAATTGGTGCATGAGTAGGCCATTCGGCCCCTCAAGCAAGCACCGCCATTCAATGTGATCATGGCTGATCATCCACAATCAGTACCCCGTTCCTGCCTTCTACCCATATCCCCTGACTCCGCTATCATCAAGAGCCCTATCAAGCTCTCTCTTGAAAGTATCCAGAGAACCTGCCTCCATCGCCCTCTGAGGCAGAGAATTCCACAGACTCACATCCCTCTGTGTGAAAAAATGTTTCCTCATCTCCGTTCTAAATGGCTTACCACCTTATTCTTAAACTGTGGCCCCTGGTTCTGGACTCAACATAGTACACAACGGGAGAAAAAAATGTTCAGTGTGTATATATACACATTCACACATACTCAATAAATAAACAAATATAGTGCAATAATAATAATAGTCTGTTATAATTCAGAGCTTATTTGCTGTTGTGTTTAATAGCCTGATGGCTGTAGGGAGGAACCTGTTCCTGAAGCTGGCTGTTACAGTTTTCAGGCTCCTGTACCTTCTTCCCGATGGCAACGGTGAAATGAGTGTGTGGCCAGGATGGTATGGGATTTTGATGATTTTGACCACCTTTTTGAGGCAGCGACTTCGATAGATCCCTTCAATGGTGGGGAGGTCAGAGCCGGTGATGGACTGGGCAGTGGTCATAACCTTTTGCAGTTGAATCAGGATAGGTGATACTTTACAGTGATCACTTTTGGGATGAAGATATTTGAAACGTCACCTACTCCTCTCTCCACAGATGCTGCCTCACCCGCTGAGTTTCTCCAGCATTTTTGTCTACCTAAGATATTTGAAAGGATCTCTTTTAAAATAATCATTTTTTGCTATATGTTAATATGTACAGGAATTGAAATAGTGAGCCAAAAATGGTTGAGTGCGCATTTCATCAATATCACAATAAGAAAGAGCAATATTATAATGCAACAGTAACTCAAGTCCACGGGGTAATAAAAACTGTCTCATCAATGATTCTCCTTTGCATGTATCTATTGATTGAATGGAGATTTGCCAAATCTGTAACTCTAGACGAGTGGCCCCCACTCCACCCCACAGCAGTGTAGTCATCATTCCTGACCAACAAGAATTATAAAAGGAGCTCATGTCAACTGAACGATAACAAGGCTCTGAGTGGATGGTATCTCTGCTGAAATTGAATGCCAACATGCCAGACATCAAGGCTGTAATTACATTCAGCCAGCCTCACTGGGTCACATCACAACCAGACTTGCAAACAGGCACTGTAATACGAGGTCCATCGTGGCAAGCTACTCTCAGGGAAACATGGCTAATGGGATTAAGGATGTTTGCAAGGCCTCCTTAAAAGTATAATTCCCCCTCCAATTGATGTGATCCATATCCCATGACAGATCAAAATGGAGGCGTATCCAGGACATCACCTAGAATCTTAAACCTTCTAATTGTGAGTGTACAGAAACCTGCCAAAACCAGAAGCACATCACCTCCTTAATACCTTTTCATCCACTTCAAAGAAGACAGTGCTTTGAGACTTGGTCAGTGCATGAACATAGAACAATACAGCACGGGACCGGCCCTTCAGCTCCCAACATCTGGACCAAACATCAATCCAAAACCAATTCATATCTGCCTGCACATGATCCATATCCCTGCATTCCCTGCATATCCACATGCCTATCCAAAAGCCTCTCTAATGTCACTATTGTATCTGCCTCCACCATCATTGCCCTTGGCAGCGCATTCCAGTTAATCACCACCTTCTGTGTAAAGGACCTCTCTTGTACAACTCCTTTAAACGTTGCCCCTCTCACCCTAAACCGATGATCTCTAGTATTTGAAGTTTCCATACTTGGAAAAAGGTTTTGGCTCTCTACCGCTATTTGTTCTTCTCATACTTTTATATACCTCAATTGGGTCTCCCCTCCAGCGTTTCAAAGAAAATAAAATATATGTTCCTCCAATCTCTCACTGCTGTTAATACCCCTTAATCCAGGCATCATTCTGGTAAACCTCCTCCATATCCTTTCCAAAACGCCACATCCTTCCTGTAATTGGGTGACCAGGACTATATGCAATACCCCAAATACTGCCCAACCAAAGTCCTATAAAGGGGACATGACTTGAGAATTAAGGGACTGAAGTTTAGGGGTAACATGAGGGGGAACTTCTTTACTCAGAGAGTGGTAGCTGTGTGGAATGAGCTTCCAGTGAAGGTGGTGGAGGCAGGTTCGGTTTTATCATTTAAAAATAAATTGGATAGTTATATGGATGGGAAAGGAATGGAGGGTTATGGTCTGAGCGCAGGTATATGGGACTAGGGGAGATTATGTGTTCGGCACGGACTAGAAGGGTCGAGATGGCCTGTTTCCGTGCTGTAATTGTTATATGGTTATATGGTTAAAGCAGCATAATTACTTCCTGACTTTTATACACAATGCCCTGACCATTGAAGGCAAGCATACCATTTGCCTTCCTTAGCACTCTATCTATCTACTTGTGTTGCCACTTTCAGGGAGTTATGGAGTTGGATCCCAAGAGCCCTCCAACATCGATATTGTTAGTGGAGTCAAGGGATATGGGGAGAAGGCAGGCATGGGTTATTGATAGGGGACGATCAGCCATGATCACAATGAATGGCGGTGCTGGCTCGAAGGGCCGAATGGCATCCTCCTGCACCTATTTTCTATGTTTCTATGTTGAAGGTCATGCCACTGATCGAATATAGGTGCAAAGAGGTCCTTCTGCAGTTGTACAGAGCCCTAGTGAGATCACACCTGGAGTGTTGTGTGCAGTTTTGGTCCCCTAATTTGAGGAAGGACATTCTTGCTATTGAGGGAGTGCAGCGTAGGTTTACAAGGTTAATTCCTGGGATGGCGGGACTGCCATATGCTGAGAGAATGGAGCGGCTGGGCTTGTACACTCTGGAGTTTAGAAGGATGAGATGGGGATCTCATTGAAACATATAAGATTGTTAAGGGTTTGGACACGCTAGAGGCAGGAAACATGTTCCCGATGTTGGGGGAGTCCAGAACCAAGTGCCACAGTTTAAGAATAAGGAATAAGCCATTTAGAACAGAGACGAGGAAACACTTTTTCTCACAGAGAGTGGTGAGTCTGTGGAATTCTCTGCCTCAGAGGGCGGTGGAGGCAGGTTCTCTGGATACTTTCAAGCGAGAGCTAGATAGGGCTCTTAAAAATAGCGGAGTCAGGGGATATGGGGAGAAGGCAGGAACGGGGTACTGATTGGGGATGATCAGCCATGATCACATTGAATGGCGGTGCTGCTCGAAGGGCCTAATGCCTACTCCTGCACCTATTGTCTATCGTCTATTGTCTATTGTCTATTGTCTATAATATTATATATATAGTTCCCCCTACATTCAACCTGCTAAAGTGCACCATCCACATTTGCTCGGATTAAACTCCATTTGTCATTTTTCCGTTCATTTCTGAGGCTAATCTATATCCCACTCTATACTTTGACAGCTTTCCTCCCAGTCTATGACCCAGCTATCTTGATGCCATCTGCAAACATACTAACCAACCTGTGTACATTTACGTCCAAGTAATTTATATATATCATAAATGGAGGTCAGCTCAGATCGCTAAGTACGCATTGATCACAGACCTCCAGCTTGAATATTGTCCTGCCACCACAGCCCTCTCTTCTACCAGTAAAGCCAGTTCTGAATCTATATCACTCACTGTTAATCCTGTGTATCTCAGTTTTCTAGAGCCTACCGTAGGTGACTTTATCAAATGCCTTACTAAAATCCATGCAGATGACATCAACTGCCCTACCTTCATCGATCACCTTCTCAAAAAACTTGATCAAGTTAGTTAGACACAACCTGCCGCATACAAAGCTCTGCTGACAGCCCCTAATTAACCCATTCTCTTGGGAGTAAACGGGAGTAAATCTTACCCCGAAGAATCTTCTCCAATGGCTTTCTTACCCATTGAACTGAGGCTCACTGGCCTACAATTCTCAGAATTCTCTCTATTTCTCTTCTTACACTGTTAATAGTATAGCACAAAGCCACTGTAGTATTTGAATGGGCTTTTCATATTTTTGTTTTGTTTTGTTTTGTACGGCCTCACTTAGAACATAATAGCAGCAGTAGGAATAAGCAAGTCTACTCCACCATTCAAAATGATCTGAGCTAATCTGGCTCAGGTCTTATTACCTCTTCTGTGCCAGTGCCCTATAGCCCTCAATTCCCTGCTCTTTCTAAACCATAACTAAATGAATGCCCTAATGATCTCATCTCCACAACCATCTAGAGTGGTGAATTCCACAGACGTTCCTATGTGCCTCAGCTTTAAATGACCACCTCTAAAGGGTAAACATCAATGTTTTATAATCTGCTACTAACTGACAATATGTCCATTCCTTCTATCCAGAGATGCTGCCTATCCCGCTGAGTTACTCCAGCATTTTGTGTCTATCTTCGGTGTAAACCAGCATCTGCAGTTCCTTCCTACACATATTTTCATTGTTGTTTGTTGACAAATAATTATATTGGCCTGTTATTTTGTCATTTTTTGAATTAACAACTTTTTTTGAATAAACCCAAGCTGACATATGCATTATCTGTTGACTCCAAAAATAATTTGATAAGGATTATAGAAACAATCTATACCCTGTATACACCATGCATACATATGAAGTGCTGTTTTCTACTCCATCACTCCCCTTTGTATGATGAGTCTATTGGGACCAGTAAGCATTTGCTGTAACTGTTTAGCTGTATTATCATTGCTGAGACCCACCGGCTGTGGAACAAACCTTCTTAATTTACCAAAGCCAGAAAGTTCTGAAGATTTCTAATGACTGCCATTCACGTAGAATTGAATAAAACCCACATTTACTCATTTATATCATACCTGGTTTCTGTTATGGAGGCAGAGAGCTGTCAGCTTCACTGGTAAACTAGTGATTTTTCTCATAAAACTTTACTGTGTTTACACAATAACTGCAGCTAAAGCTGTAAAAGAGCATTTACCCCTCAGCAGGGTCCCACAGTATTGTGTGACCAAAAGACAAGTATGGCAGACAGACATCACATTCGCTTGCAGTTTAAGAGTCTAATTGACTTCCATGTGCCGATTGAAAGTAATACCCTTTCATGGTGGCCAGGCGCTTAATGATCAAAACCACTTCTCTTCCAGATGTGGAAAAACTTTTAGTTTGTAATGGGCAGGTGTGGTTTTAAAGATCAGCCTGCATTTCTGCACCAGGGTGTAAAATGTTTTTGCAGAACTGGAAAAGAACCAAAAACGTTGCTAAATCTATGCTGAATTGGCAGCAGTGGAAACAATGTACTTAGTCCTTGTTAATAACTTGGTACCATAATGCAAGGAAATCTTTAAACAGACCCAGTGCAGGTTTTAAAATATCCAGCTAGGAATTATGAAAACATTTCTTCTGGTAAAACACCAATACATAGAGCAGGCTCAAGAACCTGAACTCAGATCCAATCTAAAGGCATAAATGAGTAAATGATCTGTGATAAAACAGACTAGCTTAAATTTGCGCAACACTGCAACAATGATTGCAAAAGTACTTGCTTTGCTCCAAAGTACTTACTTTGCTCCAAAGTACTTTGGAACATCTTGCTAGTTGTCCAAGTGCTTTATCATTGCAAGTTTTACTATGTTCTGAAAATCATAGTTTCATTCCAATGTAAAATATGATGAGCATTGTTTAACAAAGATGCAAGAACTGATGGAAACTCTCATAAAGTCACTTGCATGACTGTGGTTATGTCATACATCCAAAGCCCTGCTCCTACCTTAGAAATTATAAATCATCTGTAACTTGTCATGATTCTTTGTATCTGGGGCAAAACGCTAAAGTAAGCTTTAATTATAATGCAATAAAGCTTACGTAATTCTATCAAAATTATTATTTTCTTTCGTCTTAGTAAATGTATTTACTCATTTATTAGTTTTTTTGGTGGGATATTTACTGTCTTCTCAAGAAATCTCTGTCCTATTCAATTCCACTCCTGAATTGGATCCTACTCTTTATTTCAGAAATATAACGTTCCTTCTCTACATTTATAAATTCTATCACAAAACTTTTATTCCAAATAAAGCGATTATTTCCTGAACAGAGGAGAATGTACCCCTGGTGCTTTAGTTAAAGTGAGGATGTGTTTATGTGCCCTGATGATCTACAGAACCTTATGAATCACTCTGCAGTAATCGGAGTCACACTTAGGAGCTCATAAAATTGATGAACTCTTACCCCTTCCTAGAGAAGGGGTCATGAGTTCAGCACTGGCTTCACATAGAAAAGCCGGAAGTCTAATTGGGTTCCAGTGCAGCTTCAGTATAATTGTGCTGGCGTTCTTCATTGCCTCCAGGTTAACCAACATCTTGCATTACAACGTTACGACGACTGATAACACCAAGGCAGCAGTACGTCAGTTGTTGGACCGTGCAAGATGCAGAGCAGACACTATTTTACTTCTTTTAATTGTGTTTACTTAAACCTTTCAGTACACTTAAATCCAGGCACTTTAGATTTGAGTTACATTATTCGTAGGTGGGTGCACATGAGTGCGGTGAGCATAGAAGCGTTGTCCTGGATTGAACATCCTTTTACTTTTCAAATCAAATTTAGTCTCTTTCTACAGTTTATAAAAATATAAGCAAATGAAAAATCTGGGTTTATGGGTTTAATCATAATTTTGTTTTCCACAAATGTTAATTCCCACTAGAGGCTAATTCCACCAATGGAAAGTTATCAAACAGGCTTTCTGAAAGCAGCAACACAAGTAGATTGAGTGGTAAAGGAGACATTTGGTACGCTTACATTCATTGATCGGGGCATTGAGTACAAGAGTCAAGAAGTTATGTTGAAGCTTTATAGGACTTAGGTTAGCTGAATTCGGAGTAGTGTGTGCAGGTTTAGTCACCCCATTACAGGAAGGATGTGGAGGATTTGGGGAGGGTGCAGAAGTGGTTTACTAAGATCTGCTTGGTTTAGAGGGAATTATCTGTAAAGAGACGTTGGACAACCTTCGATTGTTTTCTCTGGAGCATTGGAGGCTGAGGAGAGACCTGATAGAAGTATATAAAATTATGAAAGGTATAGATAGGTATAGTGTCAGAACCTTTTCCACAGGGTGGAAATGTCAAATACTAGACAGCATAACTGTAAAGGTGAAAGAAATAATGTTTAAAGGAGATGCGCAGGTATTTTTTATACAGACAGTGGTAGGTGCCTGGAATCCTCTGCCAGGGATGGTGGTGGAGGCAAATATGAAAGTGACATTTACGAAGCTTTTAGATAGATACATGGATATGGGAATAGAGGAATACAGATTATGTACAGGCAGAGGAGCGATTAATAGTAAGATTAAACGAGAACTTACCAGTTTGAAGTTTGATCTTTATTTTATGAGGAGTAACGTTGAGGGAATACGTGAAGAATCCCGCCAGGACGCATGCGTGTCATTCTTCAAAGCAGCGGTGTGAAATCACAGATAACTGTAATGACTAAACATAGTAAGATTAGAGAAGAGATACCAGTTCAGGATATGATCAAGGGTGGGAGCGGAGGGCACGTATTCCCTCAACATTACTCCTCATAAAATAAAGATCAAACTTCAAACTGGTAAGTTCTCGTTTAATCTTACTATTTTACTTCGGAGTCACGTGAGTGACTACGTGAAGATTTTAAAGCTCTGTGATTTCATGCCGTGGAAACGAGTCCATGCATCACATCTGCCTTGATTATGGGGAGAATAGAGTTAACATCATTAGACATCAATACGATATTGAAACCCAACGGTAAAATATTAACACCAATTATTGCCCCTATTTATGGGGTAAATTATATTACAGAACTTAAAGTTGTTTCTGCAAATGTTCCAGGTTCAATGACTGGTTTGTTATAAAGTCGTTGGAAAGTTTCCTCCGTTGACCATCCTGCTGTCTTGAGGGTTTGGTCCATAGGTACGTCCAACTTCATAGCTGCCGATGTAGCTGCAGCCCTGGTGGAGTGAGATTTAAAATGCTAGTGTCCACTCCAGCCTTTGTTAGGACCTGTTTTAGCCATCTAGAGATGGTCTGGACTGTCACTGTTTTGAGTGGCTGTTAGTAGCTGATTAAAGTGACATTTCTTCCCTCTGATGATCTTAGTATACTTCATATATGATAGTAAGTGTGTTACAATACAGAGACGACCATCTGTAGGGTAGGCCCTGAATTCTGTTTTTTTTTTTAGGCCTGCTGACCCCTGTCTGTTCTGTATGACTATTACATTGATGTGAAAAGTTAATTTTCCAGATGAAATAATCATGTTGTCCAACCTTATTTTCTGTAGTGCCTGGACCCTTTGTGCCATGACCAAGGCCATCAGCATGACTGTTTTCATAGTCAGTTTCTGTAGGGACAGAGCTGTAGCTGGAGACCAGTTTCTTAACATTGTCAGTACAATGCTCACATCCCATATTTGGGAGTACCTGGTTCTTGGGGATTAATATTAAAATGCCCCTCATGAGTTTGGTTACCAGGGTGTGTCCCAACAGAATGCCGCTCTGTTCCTTGCGACAGGTATGTTGACAGAGCACTTCTGGCGCAGTTGATGGCACTATGACTGAGCCTCTCATCGTAATGGAGGCTTGCCAGGAATTCCAGACCAGACGGGATGTTCATAGATCTGTGGGTGATAATTATTGTTGTGATAGTACTTCCCATTTCTTGATGACACCAAGTACTGATGTTTAGGTGGACTGTCTGTGGCCCGCTGAAATAATTCCGCATTCGGTCCGTCAGTCCCAGGTGTAGAAGAGGTGCTTTCAACTCTAATAATTAATAGGTTTATATATAATTGTGACATGGGTAACTCCCCTTGTAGCGGGAAGAACACTATGATGGATGGTGATGTATGGTTCTAAAACCATGTCGATATCACCAGGACCCATGGTTGAGTAGGCCAATCAGGTATTATCAAAATACGAGACGCGGAGTCTATTGTTTCTTCCTAAATACCCGACTGATGAGGCAGAAGGAGGGATGCATAAATGATCCCCCAAAGCAGCGAAGATACATCTGAACCACTGCCCCAGGTTCTGGTTCCTAAGAACATAATTTGATAACTGGTAAGAGCATGGATGTGAATAGGTCGTTATCTGGTGTTCCATACCGTGCTGTTCCAGCAATACATTTTTTATCCAACATCCATACAGTGTTTCTAGACTTAGCGTGACCTGTTGTCTGCCACTAAATTCAGTTTTCCTGGTAAGTTGGTAGCTGATATCCAAATATCTATCTGGATACACTATTGCCAAATAGTGTTGGCCAGATAGTCACATGATGTCGATATATGTTTCTACCCATATGGTTGACATATGCTGCCATGGTGGTGTAGTCAATTTGTAGTCTAACATACTGGTGATATAACCCAGAACAATATGACTTAAAGCCATGGCATGCACTCACTTCCCCAGGTATTTATGCCCAGCGTTAGTAATGATGCCTCCTGTGCATTCCATCTCCCCCACAGCTGGAGATGGAATTAGTAGCATCCCAATCCAAGGCCCATCAGTATGTGGTTCCATAGACGGGTAACTGTTAATGTTTGGATTGGAACAATGCCTAATGTTATGTTTCCACCATTTTTGTACCATAGTGGCCTCTGTTGGTAGCTTCATTGGTCTGTCAGAATGACCCCCCCATAAATGTTTGAGTGACGCATGATTGCGCTCAGTAATTTGATTATGTAAAGGTCCGATTTATGTGGCCGGAACACAGCCACCAATGCCAATTATTCTACTACCAGTCTGATGGATGGTTTAGTTTCCTGCAAGCCTCCATTAAGGCTGTACCCTTTCTTACGGAAAAGTCACTGACATGTGAACTGTGTTAAGGGTGAACCGCAGATGATCTGTTGTGTTAAATACATCTGTGGGCACCTCCAATGAGTACTATATATAGCAAGCATATTTTAATACGATGCTTGCCATGTAGTACCCTTGGATCAATACCTTTGCAGTAACAAAGGTTCCCATCTAGTAATGAATATAAAGTACGAATATTCAAATTAGTCAAATCTATGATGATGTGGCAACCACATTATTATGATAAAGATTTTTTGGACAGGAATTCCTGTGATTCGTGTTGGATGTCCTCCATCACTCCTATTTTATTTGGGCACTGTAGTTCAGTATGCGCTTTTGTTTGTTTATTTTCCTGTAAGCATGAACATTCAGTTCGGTACATGCTGAACTGGAGGATAATGTTATGAATAACTCTAAGGTATACCCCTATACTTCTGAAATTTAAGTGTCGGTAGTAATATATTCTATGCATCCAGATAGAAATGTAATCTCCCACCAACCTCGTAAGGAGCCAAACCCACTTTCCTCCATGGTTACCATTAGTAGGTTTGTTACTATTTCAGCATCCTCCGTGGTCGTTGAGGTGCCGGTGTCTGTGATGAGGGTAGCGCATTCCCCAGGAAGTAGTTTTTAGACGTTGCTTAATGTGCCCCAGAGTTTCCCTCTATGTGAAGTTCTTTACCTGTTAAGATAAGATGCCTCCAAATTTAATATTGGAGGTTAGGAGGTTCCAGGTTACATATAAGGCCAGTGCATCCTGGTGATCTAGTGTCATGTCTTTTTGTTTATTGTGCGGGCGACCCCGTCCCGCTGTTAGGACTTTAGAACTTTCTTTCGTTTCAATTCCCTGCTCTACCATGTTTTCAAATACACTGGTTGATACTGGGAACATTCAGTGTTTTGCAGTTCCCTGATGGTAAGTGTCTTCCAATAGGTTTTCTGCACCCTATGTGCACGGAGGGTATGTTCTGCTCCCCTGTTCAAGTGCAGCCCAGAATTGACCCCCTATACTCCCCTCTGATGAGGGAGAACACTGAGCAGCCCTACAAGAGGTACTGCTGTAGGACTTACTAGCTGCCCCCCTGTGACTAGTCTCCATCTCCCGGAGCCTGCCACTTACCTGCTCCAACAGCCGCTCCAGCTGGCTCCGATGCTCTCGGGCACCCAACCGGCTCCAATGCACATGGTCACTGGCCATCGCGGCTGCTCCTGAAGCCGCTACTCCTGAGGCCGCTCCTGCTCCAGTTCCTGCAGCCACTCCACCCGGCTCCAATGCTCACGGGCACTGGCCGTCACGGCTGCTTGAAGATGGTCCCTCCTGCAGCCGCTCCAACCGGCTCCAATGCTCTCGGGCACTGGCCGTCGCGGCTGCTTGAAGATGGTCCATCCTGCAGCCGCTCCAACCGGCTCCCATGCTCACGGGCACTGGCCGCTCGCGGCTGCTCCTGAAGCCGCTCCAAACGGCCCCCATGCGCACGGGCACTGGCCGCTCGCGGATGCTTTGTTCCCTGCTCCCAGCCGCTCCAACCGGCTCCCATGCTCACGGGCACTGGCCGCTCGCGGCTGCTCCTGAAGCCGCTCCAACCGGCCCCCATGTGCACGGGCACTGGCTGCTCGCGGCTATTCAGAGTTGGACTCCTCGGAGTCAACGACTCTGTTAGTTTATGCTTACCTCTCCCGACCGGCCGGGGCCGGCGCGGGAGCGAAGTCGGGAGCGAAGTCGGGCACAGCTGTTCCCATTACGGGAGATTAGCGTGCCTTTGGCTGCTGCTGCCGGCTGCCCGCAACTCCGCGGTTCTCCCCCGCCAGCTTTCCCGCAGCCTTCGTGGATCCGGTCCATGTCTCCACCTAAAAGGTAAGTGGAAGGAACGCAGAGTCTCCTTACCTGCTGTTCCCGACTTTCAAATTCTGGAACGCAGAGTCTCCTTACCTGCTGTTCCCGGCTTTCAAATTTTGCCGCTAAGGGAACGTCGTTCCCCCTGCTGTGACTCGTTGCAATGCATGTAGCGATATGACACGCATGCGTCCTGGTGGGGTTCTTCACGTAGTCACTCACGTGACTCCGAAGTAAAATTTAACTTGACATCATGTTCTGCAGAGACCTTGTCGGTTTAGGAATCTGTTCCCATGCTGCACTTTTCTATGTTCTAAAGTGCTCAAATTCCTCAGTGCAGCTACCTACAATACACAGTTATACTAATATATAGAATGGACCAATATCTTCTCAAAACCTCCTAAAAACTTGTTATTCTGGTGGAAAGTGTGGAAAATTGATCTTTTTTTTCCAATATACACATTTTCTTGGGTCCAGGCACCACCGGCAAGACTAATATTTATTGTCCATCTCCAATTGCCCTGGTGAACCTAGTGGTGGGCTGTCACTATTTCCCTGATCATTCTAAAGGTAGTCACACAGTGCAGTCCAGGGGAGAGCCCAAGGAATTAAACCTAGTGATGATCGCAAAGATGATTTATTTCCCAGTCAGGATGGTGTATGACTTGGAGGGAAGAGTCTTCAATATGCCTGTTGCACTTATCCTACGCTAACATATATTGTGGGTTTGGGACATACTATCAGAGTATCCAATCCAAGTCACAGCAGTGCATTTTGTTGGTTGTATATATTGCAGCCATTGTGTACTGCTGGTGGAGGCAATGAATATTCGCTTCCTGTGGCGCCGACGATGACTGCCACAGTGTACTGCTCCTTGCTGTTTTGTCTGTGTTTGTTTGTTTGTTTATGTCGTCTGTGAAAATCCCACAAAGATCACTTTCATGAGAGAGGTACTCATTAACATCAGATATTCGGTACCTCCAAACATTGTTCCGGATTTCACTGACTCGCTGGATTATTTGGATATACTTGTCGGCGGGGCTGTGGCTGTGTTCAAGGTCTTCAGACAGAGGAGGACCCATGGGAAGTGCTTTGGAGCACTCGCGCAACTCCAGCGACGAGGATTACGCACACCGCTCCCGAGTATATTCCTTGCAAATCTACGTTCTCTCAACAACAAAGTGAACGAACTGCAACTCCTGTGCCAAAAAACAAGGACTTCTCTCGAGCCGCTGCTCTGTGCTTCACCAAGACCTGGCTGTGTGAGTCGACGGCGGACAATGTACTGCAACTGGCTGGCTTTCAACTACACAGAGCAGACCGCGAAGCGGAGGCAGCGGGGAAATCAAGAGGTGGTGGAATATGCTTCTATACTAACCAGGACTGGTGCAGCAACATCACGGTACTGTCTAACTTCTGTTCTCCGAATCTGGAATCTTTTTTTATAAATTGGAAATCCTTTTATACTCCAAGGGAATTTACCTCTTTTATTCTCACCAAGCCTGCATACATCCCTCCCCAAGCCTGCACATGTGAGGCGAAAACGCAACTCGCTAACCAGGTAATGAGAGTAGAGAGTGGTGCATGGTCATTGTTTTGGGGGATTTTAACAAGGCTAACCTCAGCCAAGAGATTTCAAAATACAGACATCACGTTACCTGCCCCACCAGAGGGGAGAGAACACTCAATCATTGTTACACTACAATTAAGAACGCATATCGCTCTGTTCCCTGTGCGGCTCTGGGACTCACTGATCATTGTTTAGTTCACCTTATTCCGACCTACAGGCAGAACTAAAATCTGCTAAGCCTGTGGTCAGAACAATGAAAAAGTGGACAAGCGAGGGCATTGAAAACCTACAGTCCTGCTTTGACTGCACTGATTGGAATGAGTTCAGGGAAACAACCACAAACCTCAATGAATATCCAGACACTGTGACATTATATGTGTTCAAGAAGGAACTGCAGATGCTGGAAGATCGAAGGTACACAAAAATGCTGGAGAAACTCAGCGGGTGCAGCAGCATCTATGGAGTGAAGGAAATAAGCAGCGTTTCGGGCCGAAACCCTTCTTCAGACTGATGGGGGGTGGGGGGGAGAAGGAAGGAAAAAGGGAGGAGGAGGAGCCCGAGGGCGGGGGGATGGGAGGAGACAGCTCGAGGGTTAAGGAAGGGGAGGAGACAGCAAGGGCTAGCAAAATTGGGAGAATTCAATTTTCATGCCATCCGGACGCATGCAACCCAGGCGGAATATGAGGTGCTGTTCCTCCAATTTCCGGTATTGCTCACTCTGGCAATAGAGGAGATCCAGGACAGAGAGGTCGGATTGGGAATGGGAGGGGGAGTTGAAGTGCTGAGCCACCGGGAGTTCAGGTAGGTTATTGCGGACTGAGCGGAGGTGTTCGGCGAAACGATCGCCCAACCTCCGCGTAGTCTCACCGATGTAAATCAGCTGACATCTAGAGCAGCGGATGCAGTAGATGAGGTTGGAGGAGATACAGGTGAACCTTTGTTGCACCTGGAACGACTGCTTGGGTCCTTGAATGGAGTCGAGGGGGGAGGTGAAGGGACAGGTGTTGCATTTCTTGCGGTTGCAACGGAAAGTGCCCGGGTAGGGGGTGGTACGGGAGGGTAGGGAAGAATTGACAAGGGAGTTGCGGAGGGAGCGGTCTTTGCGGAAGGCAGACATGGGGGGAGATGGGAAGATGTGGCGAGTGGTGGGGTCACGTTGGAGGTGGCGGAAATGGCGGAGGATTATTTGTTGTATTTGCCGGCTGGTGGGGTGAAAGGTGAGGACTAGGGGGACTCTGCCCTTGTTGCGAGTGCGGGGATGGGGAGAGAGAGCAGTGTTGCGGGGTATGGAAGAGACCCTGGTGCGAGCCTCATCTATGGTGGAGGAGGGGAATCCCCGTTCCCTGAAGAGCGAGGACATTTCCGATGCCCTGGTGTGGAACGTCTCATCCTGGGAACAGATGCGGCGTAGGCGGAGGAATTGGGAGTAGGGGATGGAGTCTTTACAGAGGGCAGGGTGGGAAGACGTGTAGTCCAGATAGCCATGTGAGTCAGTTGGTTTGTAGTGTATGTTGGTCAGAAGTCTGTCCCCTGCGATGGAGATGGTGAGGTCAAGGAATGGTAGGGAAGTGTCGGAAATGGTCCAGGTGTATTGGAGTGCCGGATGGAAGTTGGTGGTGAAGTGGATGAAGTCAGTCAGTTGTGTGTTGGTGCAGGAGATGGCCCCAAAGCAGTTGTCAATGTAACAGAGGTAGAGGTCGGGGATGGGGCCCTGGTACGTATTGAACAAGGATTGTTCAATGTACCCGACAAAGAGGCAGGCATAGCTGGGGCCCATGCATGTGCCCATAGCTACGCCTTGTGTTTGGAGGAAATGGGAGGAGTCAAACGTAAAGTTGTTGAGGGTGAGGACCAACTCCGCTAGGCGGAGGAGAGTGTCAGTGGCTGGGTATAGGTTGCTCCTCTGGTCGAGGAAGAACCGGAGGGCTTTGAGGCCATCCTGGTAGGGGATGGAGGTGTAGAGTGACTGGACATCCATGGTGAAGATGAGGAGGTGAGGGCCTAGAGAGTGGAATGCGTGGAGGCGGCGGAGAGTGTCTGAGGTGTCTAGAACATAGGTGGGAAGGGATTTGACCAAGGGGGATAGTATGGAGTCAAGGTATGTGGAGATGAGTTCGGTGGGGCACGAACAAGCAGAGACAATGGGTCTGCCGGGAGAGCCGGGTTTGTGGATTTTGGGGAGAAGGTAAAAACGGGCCGTGCGGGTCTGGGGAACGATGAGGTTGGAAGCTTGGTCGGGCAGGGCGTGGGAATTGATGAAGTCGGTGATGGTGCTAGATATGGTGGCCTGGTGCTCGTCAGTGGGGTCATGGTCCAAGGGTAAATAGGAGGAGGTGTCCGAGAGTTGGTGCGTGGCCTCAGCTTTGTAGAGATCGACGCGCCAAACTACCACGGCACCTCCCTTGTCGGCTGGTTTGATAACCCAATCTGGGTTTTTGCGGAGTGATTCAATGGCAGTGCGTTCAGGGGGGGGAGATTGGAGTGAGACAGGGGAGTGGAGAAGTTGAGGCGGTTGACGTCGCGGCGGCAGTTCTGGATAAAGAGTTCCAGAGCCGGGACATTACGAGGGGGGTTCCACGAGGAGGGGGTGCGTTGGAGACGGGAAAAAGGGTCATCATTGGGGGGCGAGGACTCCTTCCCATGGAAGTGCGCTGTGAGGCGGAGGCGACGGTAGAAGCGCTCCAAGTCATGGTGGGCGTGGAACTCATTGAGATGGGGACGGAGGGGGACAAAGGTAAGACCTCTGCTGAGGACAGACCATTCGGTGTGGGAGAGGGGGAGGTCGGGGGGGGATGGTGAACACCCGGCAGGGATGGGAGTTGGGGCCGGAGGAAGGCTGGTGGGTGGACTGGGAATGGGGCGATGTGTAGGGGGGGGGGGGGGTTGTGGGTGTTGAAGGGATGGTGGGTGGTCAGGGGGTGGGGGGGTGAGAGGGCTGTAATGTGGGTGGGGAAGAGCGGGGGTGACATAGTTGGAGGGGGATGGGGGAGAGTCAGTGGAACAGCCACTGAGGTTAGCAAGGCTGGGCAGACAGGCACTAGGACCCAGTGGAGTTAAGCCCAGGGGAGTGGGAGTGAGCAGCGTGGAGGCTCCATGCCCAGTGTAGAGTCCAGGCTCCAGGTAAGGCGATGGCTGTGGGTTGCTGGAGGGGGGTGGAGTGGCGCGGGTCACCGGACCCGATGGTCGGAGTCCAGTGGCGCGGGTCACCGGAACCGATGGTCGAAGTCCAGTGGCGCGGGTCACCGGACCCGATGGTCGGAGTCCCGTGGCTAGCCAGCAGCCGTCCGTTTTAACTCGTTTTTTTAATAGTTTTTAGTGAGTCCTGTTTTTCGTTTGTAGGGGATATGGACTTTTTAATGTGGGGGGTAGGTCTCAACTTTATTTCTAGGTCCCTACCTGGTCGGTGAGGCAGCTTTTTCTCCGGGCTGCCCGTCGACCCGTCCTCGTGGCCTACCAGCGGGCTTGGAGCGCTGTTTCCGGGGACCGCCCAGCACCTCTGCCTCGGTGGCGGCACAGCGCTGGGGCGCTATCGCGGAACGGAGCGGAGCGGGCGATGCCTTGCCTGGGTCGCCGCGTGGAGCGACGCGCTGGAGCTCTGGTGAGCTGGACCGCCGAGAGCAACATCTCCGGGCTGCGGGTCTGCTGAGCGGAGAGGCGGCGCCGACTTTAACATCGGGAGCCTGGGAGCTCCAAACCGGCGCGGCCTTGTCGGCTCCGGAAGTCGCGGTCTCCACCTAGAAAGTGGCCGTTCCAGGTGGCCCAGCCGCCGAGAGGACTCTCCCGACGCCGAGGCAAGACCACCCGGTGAGAACGGCCAGGAACATCGGGCCTCCGTAGAGGCAATTGCGGTGGCCTCAATAGGCCTGACTTTGGGGTGAACTTGGGGTGGGGACTGGACATTGTGCCTTCCCCCACAGTGGTTTCCACTGTGGGGGGATGATTTTTTTGTCTAATGTAATCCTGTAAGTCTGTGTCCATGATGGCTGCCGTGAAGGGAGAATGAACGCTGGCGTGCTTTGGCTGCCGCTGCTCTCTCTTCACACTGTGTTTTTGATTTTCTGTTTTTGGACTGAATTCTGTTTTTAATTTGTGTCTCTGTGATGTCTTTATTACTTATTTTATTCTGATTAAATGTTTTTATTTCTATGAATCTATGTAAGGTGTCCTTGAGATGTCTGAAAGGCGCCCATTAAATAAAATTTATTATTATTTTTATTATAGTTGAGTCGGGGTCTGCGGGCGATGCGTGGGAGGTCCCGGTGGGTGGATAGTCGGCGGGGCGGCGTGGGTCGGCCATAGCGGTGGGGCGGCGAGATGAGTCGGGTACGTTGCGGCGGCCATGTTGGGTGAGCCCCGGCCCGGCGGCAATGCCGGGTAGGTCGGGTCCGGCGGCGATGTTAGGCGGGCCCAGTGCGGCGGCGATGTTCAGTGGGCCCGGTCCAGCGACGATGCTGGATGGGACCAGTGCGGCGGCGATGTCGGGTAGGCCCGGTGTGGCGATGAGGCTAGGCGGTCCCGGAGGGTGGCGAGGGTCGGAGGAATCAGTGATGGGGAGGGGGTCCAAGTTACCGTAGAAGCGGCGAGGCTGGGCGTCGTCAGTAGGCAGGTGAGGGTCAGCGGCGGCATCGACATGGAGGTCGGTGAAGGCGGCGTCCTGTTGAGTATTGAAGGCGCTCCTCGTGGCCAAGATGGCGTCGCGGGACTCTGGCAGGCGATGCAGGCCAGAGTTGGGGTCTGGAATCTGCAGGTGTCGCGGGGCGTCGGGAGCAGCCTGGAGGCGGGATAATTTAAGGTCCTTGGTGGAGTTGAGGTAGGCCAGGAATTTTTGATTGAAGAGGTGGATCTTCCAGCGGATGAAATATAATTGGGGTCCGTTGCAGGTATGGGTTAGTGAGGCCTGAAGTTCAGGGAGTGTCGATGTGAGGTCCTGCTGGTGCCGGCGCATCGCGACCAGGGTGGATCTCAGTGCCCGGTTGGAGAATTGCTGGGTATGCCGGTGTCTAGCCAGTCGGTACCGATGGTCCGGTTGGAGTCCGAACTGGGAGGTAGGGAACTGGAGCTGGAAGCCATGGGGTATGAGATGGAGGCGCAGGCAGGCCCCGAGGAAGCAAATGTGGCTGTGGTATCGAGTCTGGGTAAGGGTATGGTCGTACAGTTGGAGGGCAGGGGGGATCACAGAGGGTGTGCAGTTAGAGAGGAGGTTGTGAAACTGTCTCCGGAGAGAGGAGGAGAACTTCTTCAAAGTAGGCATACCTTGAGGAGATATCGCAGTGGAGTAGACAAAGTGTTCAAGAAGGAACTGCAGATGCTGGAAGATCGAAGGTACACAAAAATGCTGGAGAAACTCAGCGGGTGCAGCAGCATCTATGGAGCGAAGGAAATAGGCAACATTTCGGGCCGAAACCCTTCTTCAGACATGTCAGCTTTTGTGTGGACAGTTGCATTCCCACTAGGACCCAGATCAGGTTCAACAATGACAAACCCTGGTTTACAGCAGAACTCAGACAGCTCCGCCACTCTAAAGATGAGGCCTACAGGAGCGGGGATGCAGTCCTCTCACAGGCAGGCCTAATACAAGCTGAGAAGAGGAATCAGAGCTGCCAAGGAAAGGTACTCTGAGAAGTTGAGGAGCAAGTTCTCAGCTAATGACTCTTCTTCAGTGTGGAAGGGCTTGCAAGAAATCATCAGCTACAAGAGAAAAACCTCTCCTTTATTCATTAGTAGTTTAACTACCCACTATCATTCAGGGCTAGATGTGGCAGGACTGCTGAGCTTTGATTTGATTTGTAAATTATGAGATTGCTTATCTCTGTCTATGCATGCTGTTTTGCTATTAGCTACATGGGATTGCACATTCACTATGTTAGTCTCTCATTAATTTATAGTATATCTGGTTCAGCTTTGAATATGTGCTTCCGCATATTCAAAGCTTTCTGGGACTGGACCCCAAGAAAGGGAGTTTGTGGAGTGCCTTCATGATGGATTTTTAGAACAGCTTGTGCTGGAGCCTACCAGGGAGAAGGCAATTCTGGATTTAGTGTTGTGTAATGAACCGGATTTGATAAGGGAACTCGAGGTAAAGGAGCCATTAGGAGGTGGTGACCATAATATGATGTTTTAATCTACAATTTGAGAGGGATATGGGAAAATTGGAAGTATCAATATTACAGTTGAATAAAGAGGACGATGAAGCCATGAGTGAGGAGCTGGCTAAAGTTGACAGGAAAGATACACTTGCAGCGATGACAGTGGAACAACAATGGCAGGTATTTCTGGGAATAATACAGAAGGTGCAGGATCAGTTCATTCCAAAGAGGAAGAAATATTCCAAGAGGAGTAAGGGGCGGCCGTGGCTGACAAAGAAAGTCAGGGACAGTGTAAAAATACAAGAGAATGGTCTGCATCCCAGGGTACTTAAGGAAGTGGCTCTAGAAATCATGGATGCATTGGTGAACATTTTCCAATGTTCGATAGATTCTGGATCAGTTCCTGTGGATTGGAGGGTAGTTAATGTTATCCCACTTTTTAAGTAAGGCGGGAAAGAGAAAACAGGGAATTATAGACCAGTTAGTCCGACATCGTTGGTTGGGAAGATGCTGGAGTCAATATAAAATATGGTATAGCGGCACATTTGGATAGCAGCGGCAGGATCGGTCTGTGTCAGCATGGATTTACGAAGGGGAAATCATGCTTGATTAATCTTCTGGAATTTTTTGAGGATGTAACCAGGAAAATGGACAAGGGAGAGCCAGTGGGCAGATGCATGGCAGATGCAGTTAAAATGTGGATAAATGTGAGGTTATCCACTTTGGTGGCAAAAACAGGAAGACAGATTATTATCTGAATGGTGTCAAGTTGGGAACAGTGGAGGTACAATGAGATCTGGGGGGTCCTTGTGCATCAGTCACTGAAAGTAAGCATGCAGGTATAGCAGGCAGTGAAGAAAGCGAATGGCATGTTGGCCTTTATAACAAGAGGAGTTGAGTATAGGAGCAAAGAGGTCCTTCTGCAGTTGTACAGGGCCATAGTGAGACCACACCTGGAGTATTGTGTGCAGTTTTGGTCTCCAAATTTGAGGAAGGACATTCTTGCTATTGAGGGAGTGCAGCGTAGGTTCACGAGGTTAATTCCCAGGATTGCGGGACTGTCATATGTTGATAGAATGGAGCAGCTGGGCTTGTATACTCTGGAATTTAGAATGATGAGAGGTGATCTTATTGAAACATATAAGATTCTTAAGGGTTTGGACACGCTAGACACAGGAAACATGTTCCCGATGTTGGGAGAATCCAGAACCAGGGGCCACAGTTTAAGAATAAGAGGTAAGCCATTTAGAACGGAGATGAGGAAAAACTTTTTCACAGAGAGGGTTGTGAATCTGTGGAATTCTCTGCCTCAGAAGGCAGTGGAGGCCAATTCTCTATATGCTTTCAAGAGAGAATTGGATAGAGCTCTTAAAAATAGCAGAGTCAGGGGATATGGGGAAAAGGCAGGAACGGGCTACTGAGTGTGGATGATCAGCCATGATCACAGTGAATTGCGCTGTTGGCTCGAAGGGCCGAATGGCCTACTCCTACACCTATTTGTCTATTGTCTATTGTCACACTGAACCAGAATTAACAGCCTGGTTTTCTTGTAATGCTAGAGTGAGGATATGCTGGCCCATAAGGTTACAGTTTCTGGTGGTGTATATCTCTGTTGTTACCTCATACATCCCCATGTTTTCAGCTGCCACATCTGTTTTAGGTCTACTCCATTTACCTGGACTGCCATGCCACTCATCAGTTTAGTTTAGTTTAGAGATATAGTGTGGAAACAGGTCCTTCGGCCCACCGAGTCCGCACGGACCAACGATCCCTGCACACCAACACTATTGTGCACACTGAGGACAATTTACTATTTTATCAAAGCTAATTAACCTGCACACCTGTAGGTTTTTGGAATGTGGGAGGAAACCGGAGCATTCAAAGAAAACTCACCCGATTACGGAGAGAACGTAAAAACTCAGTACAGACAGCACCCATGGTAAGGGTCAAACCCAGGTCCCTGGTGCTGTAAGGTAGCAACCCTATCCATATCGACTTTACCCTACCTTCTTCAGGCATGGCGAAGACTTTGCAAGATCAACACAGTTTGAGCAAACTTGGTGCCCAGGTCAAAGCCAAGCAGATTAGCGAGTTGTAACCTTTCTTGGAACAAAACAGTACAGAACAATAGAGTGACTTATTGAGAGAACAGTCGAGTGAACAGAGAATTTCACAGAACTGTTAAGAATTAATCACAGGGAGTCAGTCTGGTGTTGCAGGAACGCCAAACTAGTTAAGAATGGCAGATTTGCTCTCCAGATGAGTTTTAAAACAATCGGTAATTTGTGTAATCATGATTTCTGAGACTTAATTATTGTTTTTTTTCCAAATTCCGGGTAACTAATCTTAATTTATATTCCATGTTGTTCAGTGGGATTTGGACACAAACTGCTAAATCCAGATTCTCTTTAAATTCCCCTCACATAACCAAGCCTTTGGTCTCCAAATCAATTTTTGTTTCCATGTTCACTTTCCTCTCAAAGCAAGATTGATGGAGAAAAATGAACATAGATTAGCTGATATCTGGTGATTCCACTATAAGGTCAATGGGGGTTTCATCTAAAGTGTGGGTGCACTTGAGCTGGGGGGGGTGGGGGGGGGGGGGAGATTAATTATCTGTCTCTGCGTGTGCACTTCTGGAAGTTGATCTCAGATTTTTTTTAAACTGTAATGTTGGTACTGGCTGTGATTTGAAAATTCTGTGAAAAGTGACTCAGCTAAGAAAGAGATTGAAAAGTTGAGGATGGCAGCATTGCCATCGCTATGATTTCAACATTTCAGCTGTTTGTGGTATTTGCGCTCTTCTCAATGGTTACCACAACTCTGCAATAATCTGCCTGCTGGGCTGGAGTTCATGGATTCAGTTAACCTTGACAGCATGTGCAGATATGGTTAATGGCATAATGATGAGGATGGATGGTTTCTCTCTTGTGGCAACTGACCTCCATGGCATCAATGCTTTCATGTATAACAATTCAATCATGAAAAGAACAAACCAATCATTAATTTTAATGTGACCTGGTGGCTGCCAGGGGACTGTGGCTTCCACTCAAATGTCTTGTTCCCTGAACACCAGTGAAATTTTGTAAGAGCGCCTTCATAAAGTTTCCTCTTTGTTAAGCTCTTCCTGTCCCATTGAAGCCTTGTAAATGCTTCAGTTTCAGTCAGATTGCAGTTGATTAAACAGACATTTGGTTATTTCTCCTTCAACATCAATGTGGTCTTAACAACTGAAATATTACAGAGACGAATAAAGGCACAAAAAAGGCACTAACCAGGAATTAAAATAAAAACAGAATTTTATCATCTCTGGCACATACCAACTCCCAAGGAAAACCAAGAACCGGGCGATTGTATTAAAATGAGGCAATCCTGCTGTGCCTCATTAAAATTATGTTTTTGCAACCTACATGTTTAGATTTTGCAAACATAAATGTTTAACAGCCTAAATATCATCCAGAAGCCAATAAGAGTCAGGCAGAGCATTGAGTATAGAAGTTGGGATGTAATGTTAAAATTGTACAAGGCATTGGTGAGGCCAATTCTGGAGTATGGTGTACAATTTTGGTCGCCTAATTATAGGAAGGATGTCAACAAAATAGAGAGAGTACAGAGGAGATTTACTAGAATGTTGCCTGGGTTTCAGCAACTAAGTTACAGAGAAAGGTTGAACAAGCTAGGGCTTTATTCTTTGGAGCGCAGAAGGTTAAGGGGGGACATGATAGAGGTCTTTAAAATGATGAGAGGGATAGACAGAGTTGACGTGGATAAGCTTTTCCCACTGAGAGTAGGGAAGATTCAAACAAGGGGACATGACTTGAGAATTAAGGGACTGAAGTTTAGGGGTAACATGAGGGGGAACTTCTTTACTCAGAGAGTGGTGGTTGTGTGGAATGAACTTCCACTGAAGGTGGTGGAGGCAGGTTCGTTATTATAATTTAAAAATAAATTGGATAGTTATATGGACGGGAAAGGAATGGAGGGTTATGGTCTGAGCGCAGGTATATGGGAATAGGGGAGAATACGTGTTTGGCACGGACTAGAAGGGTCGACATGGCCTGTTTTCATGCTGTAATTGTTATATGGTTATATGGTTATATGAATGGAAGAGTGGATATTTTGGTACTCAGTCACATCCCCTGTGTTGAACAGGACTAAACTCAACTGTACCGGGTATAGCTTGGACCCAATAGCAGCACAGAATCAGGCAGGTATAGTTGGTAACGAACGTTATTACGATACTGTAACACAGGGTAGTAACACAGGAATGGGTACACCGTACTCACACAGAGGCTCAGGATTGAGCGAGGGTTCCGAAGAGGGGCAGGCAGGATCGAATCCGTGTAGGCAGTCGGGAAATCGCAGGAGAGTCTTGCATGAATGCTGAGAACAATCTGGCACTGTGTGAATGGTGAGGAGAGTCGGGCTGATGAGAGGGGAGTGGCAGGCAGGCAGGTGAGGAGACGGAGGGACCGGTGGAAAAGTACGGGGAGGTGAAGTGGATGAGAATGAGGAGAGGGCAGACTGTGACAGAACCCCCCCCCCCTCAAGGGACAGCTCCTGACGTCCCAAAACAAAAACAAAAAAACAATAAAGAAAATAAACCCAATCCCACGCAGAGTTGGGTGGGAGGAGGGGGACCGGAGGAGGGCTAATATTCGTCCGAGACATCCATGTCTGCATCCTCCTCCATAGCATCAGAGGAAAGCTCCGTCTCGTCGTCACTGGGCGCCTCAGACGGAAGAGGGGACAGAGTCTCAGGGGCGGCGACCCCTCAAGGAGTGGCGGACTTGGACGACTGGTCGGGATGACGCCGGTGAACCTCCCTGATGAGGGAGGCGTCCAGGATGTGTCGAGCAGGAACCCAGGACCTCTCCTCTGGACCGTAACCCTCCCAATCGACCAGGTATTGGAGACCCCTCCCGCGACGGCGGGAGCGCAGGAGGCGGTGCACCGTAAAGGCGGGGCCTCCGTCGATGAGACGAGGAGGTGGAGGAGGAGGGACTGCGGGGACCAGGGAGCTCTCCCGGACTGGGTTTACTCTGGACACGTGGAACTTAGGATGGACCCGCATGGAACGAGGCAACTTGAGCCTCACAGCCGCTGGGTTGATGACCTTCTGGATCTCAAAGGGACCGATGAACTTGGGTGCCAACTTCTTGGACTCCACCCTCAAGGGAAGGTCCCGGGTCGACAGCCACACCTTCTGGCCCGCGAGGTAGGTGGGGGCCTGGGTGCGGTGACGGTTTGCAGCCGTGGCGTAACGGTCCACGGAGCGGAGAAGAGCCGCCCTGGCTTGGGTCCACGTCCTGCGGCAGCGACGAATGAAGGCCTGGACGGACGGGCAGGAAACCTCTTTCTCCAGTGCCGGGAACAGTGGAGGCTGGAACCCGTAGGCACACTGGAAAGGGGAGAGCCCAGTGGCCGAGCTTGTCAGGGTGTTGTGGGCGTACTCCACCCACAACAACTGCTGGGACCAGGAGGAGGGATGTTTGGACACCATACACCCCAGCGCCGTCTCCATCTCCTGATTCTTCTTTTCAGTTTGGCCGTTGGACTGGGGATGAAATCCGGACGTCAGACTCACGGTGGCCCCCACAAGCGTGCAGAACTCCCTCCAGAACACAGAGGCAAACTGGGGTCCCCGGTTGGAGACCACATCGACGGGGAGACCATGGAGCCTGAAGATGTGGAGTAACATGAGCTCGGCAGTTTCCTTGACTGACGGAAGCTTGGGCAGGGGCACGAAGTGAGCCATCTTGCTAAATCTATCGACCACGGTCAGGATGGTGGTGTGACCACTGGATGGGGGCAGGCCGGTAACGAAGTCCAGGGAGATGTGGGACCATGGTCGATGGGGTACAGGCAGTGGAAGCAGATGACCCGCAGGAGCTTGGTGTGAGACCTTGTGCTGGTTGCAAACGGGACAGGCGTTGACAAACTCCCGAGTGTCCTCCTCCATCGATGCCCACCAGAACCTCCGTAGCACCATCTCCTTGGTCCGCTGAATGCCGGGATGACAGGTGAGTCGAGAGCTGTGGGCCCACTGAAGGACGTCGGACCGCAGGGCAGAAACCACAAACAGGCAATCAGGAGGGCATGCGCTGGGTCCCGGCTGGTTCTCCAAGGCCGCCTTGACCTTCTCCTCCACTTCCCAGGTGAGGGAGGCAACCCTGTGCAAGGACGGGAGGATGGTCTTGGGGCCAGAGGCAGGCTCCTCCTTCGCCAAGAACTGTCGAGAGAGGGAATCGGGCTTCACGTTGCGGGACCCAGGTCGGTAGGAGAGGGAGAAGTTGAAGCGGGTGAGGAAGAGAGACCAGCAGGCCTGACGAGAGTTGAGCCTCTTGGCTGACTGGAGGTATTCAAGGTTCTTGTGGTCAGTCCAAACCAAGAAAGGCTGCTCGGTTCCCTCCAGCCAGTGACGCCATTCCTCCAACGCCAACTTAACCGCCAACAGTTCTTGGTTGCCAATGTCATAATTCCTCTCAGCAGGGGTCAGGCGTCGGGAGAAGAAGGCGCATGGATGGAGCTTCTGGTCCCCGGCAGCCCGCTGGGACAGAACAGCTCCCACCCCCACGTCGGAGGCGTCCACCTCCACCACGAACTGTCTCTCTGGGTCCGGAACTTGGAGGATGGGGGTCGATGTAAACCGTGTCTTGAGTGTCAGAAAAGCTTCGTCGGCCGCGGCAGACCACCGGAACGGAACCTTGGAGGAGGTGAGTGCCGTGAGGGGTGCCGCCACAGTACTGTAGTCACGGATGAACCGTCGGTAAAAATTGGCGAACCCCAGGAACCTTTGGAGCTGCTTGCGGGAGTCAGGAACAGGCCAGGTGGTGACAGCAGAGACCTTGGCGGGGTCCATCTTGATGTTCCCTTGGCCAACGATGTATCCTAGGAAGGAGACTGACGGGGAGTGAAACTCGCACTTCTCAGCTTTAACGAAGAGCGAGTTCTCCAGGAGCCGATGTAGAACTGCCTGGACGTGGTGTACGTGTTCCTCCTTGGACCGTGAAAAGATGAGGATGTCATCAAGATAGACGAACACGTACTTGTTCAACATGTCCCTGAGAACGTCATTGACCAAAGCCTGGAAGACGGCCGGGGCGTTGGTGAGGCCAAAAGGCATCACCAGGTATTCATAATGTCCCGTGGGAGTGTTGAAGGCAGTCTTCCACTCATCTCCCTCTTTGATGCGGACCAAGTGGTAGGCGTTGCGTAGATCCAACTTCGAAAAGATGGTGGCCCCCTCCAGGAGCTCGAAAGCAGAGGAGATGAGTGGGAGAGGGTAGCGATTCTTCACCGTGATGCCGTTGAGCCCCCGGTAATCTATGCAGGGACGCAGACATTTGTCCTTCTTCTCCACGAAGAAGAACCCAGCCCCAGCAGGAGACGAGGAGGGACGGATGATACCAGCAGCCAAGGAGTCGTTTATGTATTTCTCCATAGTGCCTCTCTCAGGGGCGGACAGGGAGTAAAGGCGACCCCTAGGAGGAGCGGAACCAGGCAGGAGGTCTATGGCGCAGTCATAGGGCCGATGAGGAGGAAGGGAGGTGGCCCTAGACTTGCTAAAAACCTCCCCAAAGTCATGGTACTCGGCTGGGACCCCCGTCAGATCTGGAGCAGAACTGGAGCAGGTGGCCGGTTGAGGAGCTGAGGCTTGCTTCAGGCACACTTGGTGGCAGGAAGGGCTCCAACCCAAGATGACCCCCGTCCTCCAGTCGATGTTGGGGTTGTGTCGCCGAAGCCAGGGGTAACCCAGGATGAGGGGAAGATGGGGAGACTGCAGGATGTGGAACTGGATGGTCTCATGGTGATTACCAGACAGGAGCATGCGCACTGGGACCGTCTGGTGAGAAACAGTCCCCAGGAGATGGCCGTCGAGGGCGTTGGCGGGAACAGGTTCAGGCAGGTGAACACAACTGATGCCTAGCTGGCGGGCTAGTTCCTTGTCCATAAGATTAATGTCACAACCAGAGTCTATGAAGGTGGCGAGGGTGTGAGAACCATCAGACAACAGCAGACGGGCATGACAAAGAGGGCGTCGGGCAGAGGAAAGTTCAGAGGTTCGACTCACCAGTAATTCCTCCGCTACTGGTGAGTCTGGCCTTTTACTGGACACTTGGAGATGTAATGACCTGCCAGGCCACAGTAGAGACAGAGATTCCCCCGACGCCGACGTTCCTGTTCTCGGGGGTGAGACTGGTGCGACCCACCTGCATGGGTTCGGGTTGCCTCGACGGTTGCCCCGACGAGGGTAGTCCAGTCTCCGGAGGAAAACGAGCTTGGGTGGATAGCTGGCGGTCCGCCTGCCCCTGTCGCCTCTCCCGACGTCTCGCCAGGATGCGTCGGTCCAGACGGGTCGTTAGCTCGATAAGCCCATCCAGAGAAGAAGGAAGGTCGTGGGACACCAACTCATCCTTGATATAGTCATTCAAGCCCAGCAAGAAAGCGTCACACTGGGCCGGGCGTTCCAATCACTCTGACGGGCCCTGGTGCGAAAGTCGATGGTTCCCCTGGCTTAACCCCAGCAGACCTCCCGCAGCTTCCGGACCCATCGAAAGCTCACCGAACACCTTGCGAAGCTCCGCGGCGAAGGCCTGGAAAGAGGAGCAAGCCGGCGTGCGTCGCTCCCATTCAGCCGTTCCTCACAGCCGAGCTCTGCCAGTCAGGTGATTAATGGTAAACGCCACTCTCGCCGCTTCCTGGGCGAAGGTGTAGGGCTGTAGGGCGAAGAGAATGGAACAGTTTGTGATGAATGGGTTGCAGCCCTCCGGGTCTCCAGCGTAGCGCTTCGGGGTTCCCACCAGGGCTCAGGTGGTGGTCCTGGCGGACCGGGAGCTGGTGCTGTCGGAGCCGGAGGCAAAGCATGGGGTGTAGCCTGGGCGAGGGTGGTCATCAGATGTTGGACCTGGGTGGCTAGTGCAACCAATGCTTGCTCTTGGTTTGACACAGCCTGTCGAACCTCGGAGTTGGAGGCAGTGAGCATAGCTTCGTGCTGCAGGAGCGTGTGCTCAATCCTCTCGAAGCGGTTTGACGGAGACGTTGTGTGCGCTGAGTCCATTGTTGGCCAGATTGTACTGTAACGGGTATAGCTTGGACCCAATAGCAGCACAGAATCAGGCAGGTATAGTTGGTAATGAACTTTATTACAATACTGTAACACAGAGTAGTAACACAGGAATGGGTACACCGTACTCACACAGAGGCTCAGGATTGAGCGAGGGTTCCGAAGAGGGGCAGGCAGAATCGAATTTGTGTAGGCAGTCGGGAAATCGCTGGAGAGTCTTGCATGAATGCTGAGAACAATCTGGCATTGTGTGAACGGTGAGGAGATTCGGGCTGATGAGAGGGGAGTGGCAGGCAGGCAGGTGAGGAGATGGAGGGACCGGTGGAAAAGTACTGGGAGGTGAAGCGGATGAGAATGAGGAGAGGGCAGACTGTGACATCAACAAATGGACAGGAAATATCTCAGGCGAGAGAAAGTTACTGCAAACCTATATGTTCGGCTGATAAATTTCTCTGCTACCTCTGAAACAGCATTGGTGAGTTTATATGGGAAGGTTTTTTGTTCATAGAAACATAGAAAATAGGTGCAGGAGTAGGCCATTCGGCCCTTCAAGCCAGAATCCCCATCCATATGATCATGGCTGATCATCTAAAATCAGTACCCCGTTACTGCTTTATCCCCATATCCATTGATTCCCTTAGCCCAAAGAGCTAAATCTAACCCTCTCTTGAAAACATCCAGTGAATTGGCCTCCACTGCCTTCTGTGGCAGAGAATTCCACAGATTTACAACTCTCCGGGTGAAAACGTTTTTCCTCATCTCGGTCCTAAATGGCCTACTCCTTATTCTTAACTGTGACCCCTGGTTCAGGACTGCCCCAACACCAGGAACATTTTTCCTGCATCTAGCCTGTCCAATCCTTTAAGAATTTTATATGTTTCTAGAAGATCCACTCTCATCCTTCTAAATTCCAGCGAATTCAAGCCCAGTAGACCCATTCTTTCACCATACGTCAGTCCCGCCATCCCAGGAATTAACCTGGTAAATCTACGCTGCACTCCCTCAATAGCAATAATTTTCATCCTCAAATTAGGAGATCAAAATTGCACACAATACTCCAGGTGCGGTCTCACCACAGGCGTAGGACCTCCTTGCTCCTAAACTCAAATCCCCGCGCAATAAAGGCCAACATGTCATTGGTTTTCTTCACTGCATGCTGTACCTGCATGCTTACTTTCAGTGACTGATGTACTTACACCCAGGTCTCGTTGCACCTCCCCTTCTCCTAATCTGACACCATTCAGATTATAATCTGCCTTCCTGTTCTTGCCACCAAAGTGGATAACCTCACATTTATCCACATTATACTGCATCTGCCATGCATCTGCCCACTCACTCAACCTATCCAAGTCATTCTACAGCCTCATAGCATCCTCCTCGCAGCTCACACTGCAACCCAGCTTTGGGACATCCGCAAACTGAGAGATGTTACATTTAATTCCCTTGTCTAAATCGTTAATATATATTGTAAACATCTGGTGTCCCAGCATCGAACCTTGTGGCACCCCACTAGTCACTGCCTGCCATTCTGAAAAGGACCCGTTAATTCCTACTCTTTGTTTCCTGTCTGCCAACCAGTTCTCTATCCATGTCAATACTCGACTTCCATTACCATGTGCTCTAATTTGCCTCAATAATCTCTAGTGTGGGACCTTGACTAAGATTTTTTGAAAGTCCAGATACACCACATCCAATGGCTCTCTCTTATCCATTCTGCTTGTTACATCCTCAAAAAATTCTAAAAGATTAGTCAAGCATGAATTCCCCGTCATAAATCATGCTGACTTTGACCATTCCCGTCACTGCTTTCCAAATGCGCTGCTATAACATCTTTAATAATCGACTCCAGCAACTTCCCCACTACCGATGTAAGGCTAACTGGTTTATAATTCCCCGTTTTCTCTCTCCCTCCTTTCTCAAAAAGCGGAGTTACATTGGCTACCCTCCAGTCCACAGGAACTGATCCAAAGTCGAGAGAACATTGAAAAATGATCACCAATGCATCCACGATTTCTAGGGCCATCTCCTTGAGTACTCTGGGATGCAGACCATCAGGTCTTGGGGATTTATCTGCCTTCAGTCCCAACAGTTTACCAAACATAATTTTCTGACTAATGTGGATTCCCTTCAGTTCCTCCCTCCCACTAGATCCTTGGTCCCCTAGATTTCTAGATCATCTATATTACTAAATCTCTGATCTTGACCGCTTTTGGCCCACTGTGCTGCGATTTCCGACAGAACGCCGCCACCTACGGCCGTCATTTTTTGCCACCTCGCTCAAAGCCCCGCTCCGCCTTACGGGTGTGGAGGATGTTTCCCATCGATGAAAAATCAGAGAGATATTAATGTTTTAAAAAAAATCACCATTCCCTCTGCTGCCCCTGCTGGAGGGAGGGGGAGGGACTATAAAACCAGGAAGTGGTGTGCCTCACTTAGTCTCTGCAAGATGGATGAAGCCAAGGGTCACATCTCTATGAGCTCTGAATAACACTGAACAAATGTCTACACAACTGTGAGTACCCTTAATGTGGTTTGAAAATGAAAATATGGTTTGTTTGAAGTAAAAAGGCACTGCCTGCAAATGGTTGTTTGGGTGCTTTGCTTGAAGTTGAAAGGCACTATTTACTGTAAATGGTGGCTTGGGTGCTTTGACTTGGTTGAAAGGCACTACTTACTGCAAATGGTGGCTTGGGAGCTTTGGTTTAAAGTTGAAAGGCACTACTTACTGCAAATAGTGGCCTGGGAGCTTTGGCTTGAAGTTGAAAGGCACTACTTACTGCAAATGGTGGCTTGGGTGTATTGGCTTGAAGTTGAAAGGCACTACTTATTGCAAATGGTGGCTTGGGAGCTTTGGCTTGAAGTTGAAAGGCACTACTTACTGCAAATGGTGGTGGGTGATTTGTTTGAAGTTGAAAGGCACTACTTACTGCACATGTTGGCTTGGGTGCTTTGGCTTGAAGTTGAAAGGCACTAATTACTGCAAATGGTGGCAGGTGATTTGGCTTGAAGTTGAAAGGCACTAATTACTGCAAATGGTGGTGGGTGATTTGGCTTGAAGTTGAAAGGCACTTCTTACTGAAAATGGTGGCTTGGGTGCTTCGGTGTGAAGTTGAAAGGCACTACTCACTGCAAATGGTGGCATGAGGTTGAAAGGCACTACTTACTGCAAATGGTGGCTTGGGTGCTTTGGCTTGAATTTGAAAGGCACTACTTACTGCAAATGGTGGCTTGGGTGCCTTGTTTGAAATTGAAAGGCACTACTTACTGCAAATGGTGGCTTGGGAGCTTTGGCTTGAAGTTGAAAGGCAATACTTACTGCAAATGATGGCTTGGGTAATTTGGCTTGAAGTTGAAAGGCACTTCTTACTGCAAATGGTGGCTTGGGTGCTTTGGCTTGAAGTTGAAATGCACTATTTACTGCAAAAGGTGACTTGGGAGCTTTGGTTTAAAGTTGAAAGGCACTACTTACTGCAAATGGTGGCATGTGAGCTTTGGCTTGAAGTTGAAAAAAATCACCATTCTCTCTGCTGCACCTGCTGGAGGGAGGGGGAGGGACTATAAAACCAGGAAGTGGTGTGCCTCACTCATTCTCTGCAAGATGGATGAAGCCAAGGGTCACGTCTCTATGAGCTCTGAATAACACTGAACAAATGTCTACACACCTGTGAGTACCCTTAATGTGGTTTGTAAATGAAAATATGGTTTGTTTGAAGTAAAAAGGCACTGCCTGCAAATGGTTGTTTGGGAGCTTTGTCTTGAAGTTGAAAGGCATTACTTACTGCAAATGGTGGCTTGGGTGTATTGGCTTGAAGTTGAAAGGCACTAACTGCAAATGGTGGCTTGGGAGCTTTGGCTTGAAGTTGAAAGGCACTACTTACTGCAAATGGTGGCTTGGGTGCTTTGGCTTGAAGTTGAAAGGCACTACTTACTGCAAATGGTGGCGGGTGTTTTGGCTTGAAGTTGAATGGCACTACTTACTGCAAATTGTGGCATGGGAGATTTGGCTTGAAGTTGAAAGGCACTACTTACTGCAAATGGTGGCTTGGGTGCTTTGGCTTGAAGTTGAAAGGCACTACTTACTGCAAATGGTGGCTTGGGTGCTTTGGCTTGAAGTTGAATTGCACTATTTACTGCAAATAGTGACTTGGGAGCTTTGGCTTGAAGTTTAAAAAAATCACCATTCTCTCTGCTGCTCCTGCTGGAAGGAGGGGGAGGGACTATAAAACCAGGAAGTGGTATGCCTCACTCACTCTCTGCAAGATGGATGAAGCCAAGGGTCACGTCTCTATGGGCTCTAAATAACACTGAACAAATGTCTACACAACTGTGAGTACCCTTAATGTGGTTCGAAAATGAAAATATGGTTTGTTTGAAGTAAAAGGCACTACCTGCAAATGGTTGTTTGGGTGCTTTGGCTTGAAGTTGAAAGGCACTACTTACTGTAAATGGTGGCTTGGGTGGTTTGACTTGAAGTTGAAAGGCACAACTTACTGCAAATGGTGGTTTGGGTGTTTTGGATTGAAGTTGAAAGGCACTACTTACTGGAAATGGTGGCATGAAGTTGAAAGGCACTACTTACTGCAAATTGTGGCTTGGGTACTTTGGCTTGAAGTTGAAAGGCACTACTTACTGCAAATGGTGGCTTGGGTGCTTTGTTTGAAATTGAAAGGCACTATTTACTGCAAAAGGTGACTTGGGAGCTTTGGTTTAAAGTTGAAAGGCACTACTTACTGCAAATGGTGGCTTGGGAGCTTTGGCTTGAAGTTTAAAAAAATCACCATTCTCTCTGCCGCACCTGCTGGAGGGAGGGGGAGGGACTATAAAGCTAGGAAGTGGTGTGCCTCACTCATTCTCTGCAAGATGGATGAAGCCAAGGGTCACGTCTCTATGAACTGAATAACACTGAACAAATGTCTACACAACTGTGAGTACCCTTAATGTGGCTTGAAAATGAAAATATGGTTTGTTTGAAGTAAAAGGCGCTACCTGCAAATGGTTGTTTGGGTGCTTTGGCTTGAAGTTGAAAGGCACTAATTACTGTAAATGGTGGCGGGTGATTTGGCTTGAAGTTGAAAGGCACTACCTACTGCAAATGTTGGCATGAAGTTGAAAGGCACTATTTACTGCAAATGGTGGCTTGGGTGCTTTGGCTTGAAGTTGAAAGGCACTACTTACTGCAAATGGCGGCTTGGGTACTTTGGCTTGAAGTTAAAAGGCACTTCTGCAAATGCACTTACTTCCTGTTTGCACTGTATATTGATTTAAGATAAAATGCTACCACTTACAGCTGTGATTTTTGGCCATCTTACTCAGTCCCCCCTCTGCTGAGCAGATGAAGAGAATTCTTCCCATCAATGAAAAATAAAAGTGTTATTAGTTTTTAAAAAATGTTGAGAATCTCTCTCCTGTCAATCACGCCCTGAAAGCCACACCTTTTCCGGTGGGAAGGGGAGGGGTTATAAAACCCGGAAGTGTGGGTGTGGCTCAGTCTCTGCATGATGGGGGAGGGAGAGGTCATGACTCTGTCTGAGCTGTGAATCAACTGAACACACTGAATGTCTACTGAACTGTGAGTTTGGTGTTTTGTGTGGTTTTATGTTGGTTTCACCCTGCATGAAATGGTATGAAGCTGCATTTGAATTTGGTGGCCTTTGACCCCACGGTCGAATATCCCACAGTTTAGGCATATGCTCAGGGGCGACCGCGCCTTTGCGGTTTCAGCCCCTAGACTGTGGAACAGCATCCCATTTCCCATCAAAACTGCCCCCTCCATCGACTCTTTTAAGTCAAGGGTGATAAGTAAAGACTTATCTATACTCCCAAGCCTTTCCTGACGTCCTCTGAGTGAGGGCTACATGTATATATGTATGTAGCCTGTTTTGTTGTGCTATTCTTATAACAAATGTAAAGCACTTTGGCCAACGAGAGTTGTTTTTTAAATGTGCTACATAAATAAATGTGACTTGACTTGACTTGACCCTGCTTGATGTGGAATGAAACTGCACTTGAATTTGGCGGCCTTGCATCCTGCTTGAAGTGGTATGAAACTGCACTGAATTTGGTGGCCTTGCACCCTGCTGAAAGTTGTATGAAACTGCACTTGAATTTGGTGGCCATGGATCCAGCTTGAAGTGGTATGAAACTGCACTTGAATTCGCTGGCCTTGCACCTTGCTTGAAGTGGTTGGAAACTGCACTTGAATTCGGTGGCCTTGCACACTGCTCATAGTGGTAAGAAACTACACTTGAATTTGGTGGCCTTGCACCCTGCTTGAAATGGTAGGAACATGGATTTGAATTTGGTGGCCTTGCACCCTGCTTGAAATGGAATTTCAAGGAATAGTCATGAGTCAACTGCCAGTCCACCAGCCGTGAGTTAGCTGCCAGCAGATCAGGCTTGAGGGACTGAGCTGCCACCCCAAGAACCCATACCAGCACTCCAGAAAGCCCCCCCCCACTGGCCACCAATATTGGAATTGGTGGAGAGGTGGAATATTGCGTCGGGGGACCAGCCCTCCCGTGTGAACATGGGACCCAACGGGTCCCACTTAGTCTAGCAGATCATAGATTTCTAATAAATTACAAATCAACTTTATTCAATTTTATGATGCTAGTTATATACCTAAACTCCTGACAAGGTAAATAACACTAAATTAAAAAATTTCCCACTCAAATCTTGTCAGCACAACTGTTTTAGTGCATTACTAGGACTGGAATTTCTGCAAAATCTGTGATTGTGAACATTTCTCCACAGACAAATGCCCACATGTATTCAAATGTTACAATCTAATCTGCACAAGAATTACCAAAAGGAGTGGAACAAAATAATAAACAGAAGAAAATGGACTGTTCTTAAAATCACTTTAATTATGTGGTAAGTAAGCACATCTCTGTAAGAAGGAGGGGAACACAATTAAACTGAGGTCACAAAACCAAAGAGTCCTGTGATCACTCTGACTGCTGTCTGAGTCAGCAGAGGATGAGTTATTCTGGCCTTTCAGAACAAATTCACAGTATTCCTTCAATTATGGAGGATGATTATAAAATGATTATCACAAAGATGTCAAATATAATGTGAATGACCTTCCCATGATCATCCAACTTGCTGAGCTCACAAGTGTATATCACTGGGAGTAAACCATTTCATCATGCTCCTGGATGTAATCTCCTGATGGGAGATAAGACCCCATATTTTCATATGCAATACACTTTCCAGTCATAAATGGACAGCTTAAGCCCCTAATGACCTCAACAGAGAGGGTTTGGAATTATCTGGCACTTGGACAAAACATACTTATGTTGCACTTTAGTGCTTAACCGTTCAGAGAGCAGTAAACCCTTGCAATAATGGACCTCTATATAGTGGATTTGGGTTTTAGTGGGCCGAGGCTCCTGTTGCATCATTCCTCCACTTCCGCCAGTTACCCATTGAGCTGGAGCCACGTGGCGGTTACCCATTGAGCTGGAGCCACGTGGCGGTTACCCATTGAGCTGGAGCCATGTGGCGGTTACCCATTGAGCTGGAGCCATCTGGTTGTGGGAGTAGGGAGAGAGAGCAACATGAAGACAGCTCCCCGCCGTGCAAATTCTAGCTTGTTTACCACCCACCCAGCTTCCCCCCCAATGCCGCCCCCTGGTCTTTACCCCCTCTCACTCGGTTCTAACGGCCAATTGTCAATAAGGGACACCATCATCATCCCCTGCCCCGGTCTGCGGTCCGTTATAAGGAATGTTAACTCGAGACATAGAGTATGGAAACAGGCCCTTCGGCTCAACTTGCCCACACCGGCCAATATGTCCCAGCTGCATGTGTCACCTGCCAGAGTTTGGTCCATATCCCTCCAAACCAAACTGACATCAATCATAGACAAATCATTTATACATTGGGAAAGAATGGGAATCAAAACGCTCGAAGATCTGTATGAAGTGGGAAAATTACTATCATTTCTACAACTACAACTGAAATATAATTTGAAAAATAACCAATATTTTAAATATCTTCAAATTTGTGATTATTTGAAAAAATACACAAAAGACTATCATAATATGCCTTCCGACTTACTGGATGAAGCAATGAAGACAAAGGCGGAATCAGCTAACTTAATATCGTACTTATATAATATCATTTTAAACATAGAAATACCCACAACAGATGGAATTAGAAGAGACTGGGAACAAGAATTAGCTATAAAAATTTCAAAAGAGAGCTGGGATAAACATTTACTACAGGTGCATAAATGCTCGATCAATGTACGACATACGCTTATCCAATTCAAAACATTACATAGACTATACTATTCAAAAACTAAATTAAATAAAATCTTTCCTAATGTTTCACCAATCTGTGATAAATGTCTGTGTCAAGAAGCTACCATAGCGCACTCTTTTGTTTTTTGTACAAAAATCCAAAAATTCTGGCATGGAATATTTGATATTTTTTCAAAATTAATTAAAATAAAACTGGTACCAAAACCAGAATGGATCATTTTTGGGATATCGGAAGGTATCCCTGAATTAAACGTGTATCAGAAGAATTTACTCAATTACGGGCTAATAATGGGAAAAAAGCTCATACTTAAATTCTGGAAAAATGTGCCCACACCAACAATAAAAATGTGGATATCAAATATGTTTGAAACATTACATCTGGAAGAGATGAGATTCCTCTTAGCAGATAAAGCAAACCAATTCCAAAAGACGCGGTCTACGTTTATGGACCTATTACAAGCATGAGGTGCAATAGTAATTTTAAAAATAAATAAATAAATAAATGGTATCAGGACCTGGCATTGGGAGATAAAACAACAAAAACAGACTTGGTTGGTAGTCTTTCTGCGGAGTTTAATGTTATAATAGAGCGATTGTCCTTACTTTCTTTTTCTTTCTTTTCTAGGGTCTACTTTCTTACTTTACTTCCTTCTCTAACTTCTTTTCTAAGGGGCTTTCTTTTCCCAACACTCTCCTGCACTTCACAACTCTTGCGCACCTTCTTTACTTTCCTTACTTCTATCTTTTTCTTAAAGCTTTAAAAAAAAAAAAAATGAAGCGGTACAAAAAATGTATTAAGATATATGTGTTGTGTGTTATTGTAACTTACCGTACTTCTAATAAAATAAAAAAAAAATAAAAAAAATAAAAAAAAAAAAAAAAAAAATGACAACAGCACCAGTGGTGACAATGAGGCAAAGAGTACACTGAATGCAGTCTATTCTAAAGCAATTGTTTTCAGTTTTACCTGGCAAGAAGTAAAGAAACAATGTTGTGGCATGTTGTCTTAAGCTTCTTGTCACAGAATGCAAATTATTTTATTTAGACGTTGGCTGAGATCTGAGAACACAGATCATTGATGGATATATCAAAGCAACTTAAACAGAAATCCCTCAGAAAGGATACTGTACTGTTTGAGCTGCTTAAATGAGCAAAATCAGGTCACCTACTGAAAATACATTTGAGGTATAATGATCACAAGATACTGCTGTAAATAGATTTGGAAGACAAAACACACTTTACATTTGAAATCGTTATGAGAGAATCAGTGAAATAAGCAGAACTCAATATCGTGGTGGAACTTAATATTCAAATAGACTGCTCATCTATTTGACTACTGATAAAACGCTAAATAATGTAAAAAGTTCAATAATTTCCCAAAGGTTTGACATTCATCAAACCCAGTGCGTGAGACAGTGAGCATAGAGGCCACTATAGAGATAATAACAATATCGATGTTCCTTAATGCACATTTAATATTTTCCAAACGCAACATGACGGGTAATAGAGCATAAACCTCTGTGGAAACCCTGATGCCTCTGCTCACAAATATACCTTGTCAATTCAGATCAGTTTTTACAAACTGCGACTATTAATTCTTGTAACTGTAATTGATTATGCAGAGTTGTTGTCAAGCAAGATGTAACCAATGGCTATTTTCTCTACTGCCCCACCAAATAATTGATACAGTAGTGTTTTGAGGATTGTTTTATAAAACAGACTAACCAGTACCTTACAATCTGTCACATTTCAGAGTTTTGGTGATAGAGGCAGAGATGAAAATGTTATAAGTCTCAGTGCTTCCTGCTCTAAGAATCAGGGGACAATGTTGTTCCACAAGGGTTTATGATCTACTTACCATCATGGTGAGTATGGAGAATAACAAATAGACAATTAAATAACAAACAAATATGCAGTGCTAAGTTTTTCAAATAGAACAAGACAGAAAATAACTCGGCATTAAGTTAGGCATGGCTATAATCATCGTAGCATTATCTGAATTCAGCGTTGCTGTACGGAACTGAGTGTAATTTTTTTTTAAAGTCCATTGTTAACACTGGTTGATCCATGCAAATTCAGATCAATCAGATTAAATGTGATTCTTCAGATATTTACAAATTAGACAATTAGAAAGGTTTAATAATGACTATTTATGAGTTGATTTTGAAATTACAAATGGATACATTTGATAAAATTAAGAATGACTGGGAAAGAGGTCCAAATTTCTCTACCTATAGAGAAATGGGAGAGGATTCTTCAATTAGTTAATACTTCCTCAATGTGTGCAAGACACGCTCTGATACAATTCAAGGTGGTTCACAGAGCTCATATGTCAAAAGATAAGTTAGCTCGTTTTTATGGTCATATAAATCCTACCTGTGACAGATGCAATTCTGAAGTGGCCTCACTGAGCCATATGTTTTGGTCCTGCCCACTTTTGGAAAAATATTGGAAATACATTTTTGATACTATTTCTGTAGTTTTAGATATTGATTTACAACCTCATCCTATTACTGCATTTTTTGGCTACCAATGTTAGATTCTACTCATCTATCCCGTTCTGCCCATCGGCTGATTGCTTTAACCACATTAATTGCCAGAAGATCTATATTATTTAAATGGAAAGACGCTAATCTTCTGTCCACACTCCATTGGTACTCTGAAACGATATCATGATATAAATTTAGAAAAAATTAGGAGTGACATTGTTGAACCCTTGGTTAAATTTGATAGGACTTGGGGCAGCTTTATTCAACATTTTCACACGACATAAATTGTCCCCTCTCCAACCGTTATAATAATTATTTTACCTTCATATGGTGGAACGGACTTGACGACAAACAGGGACTTAAATTGTTGAAATTCTTTGCAGCCCAAATTCTGTTTTGCTTTTTTTTAGTTTACGGGGTTTTGTTTTTCTCTTTTTTCTCTTTTTTTCTTTTTTTTTCTTTTTATCTTTTTGTTTTTATAAAAAGCTTTTTTTTAAACACTTAACTATATTTACATAGAGACTGGGAGGTCTATATTCAATGTGTATTTTGACTGGACTCATATTTAGGTTATACCTGTTATTAATGTAATCCTGATCCCTATGTATCAATATCATTGTTATATTTATCATTATTATGTTTTGTTGTTTTGTTTTTTTGAAAAAAAACGAATAAAAAGATTTTAAAAGAAAGATTAAATGTGCAATTTTATCTACTCTGAGATAATACTCATACAGACAACATGTTCAAACTGACTGAGATTGGATTAATATTTTTTTTATCCCCTTTGCTCATGTAAACTGTAGCTTACTCCTTGAACATGAGATTAATTGCACCGACTCACTGTTTCATACAAGCAATGGTAGTTAGTTATGATATTGGAGTTATTGGTGTCACTTGTACCGAGTTATATTGAAAAACTTCTGTCACATTTCAGAGTTTCAAATGTGCTTTATGTGCTATCCAGTCAACTTAAACCGTCCAGAAGTACAACGGTGCAATGGGTAAAATCAACGGAGTGCAGAATATAGTGTTACAACTACAGAGAAATTGCAATGGCCACAAAGCAGTACGTTGGGAGATCAGGACTACACTCTTAGCTTATGAGAGATCTGTTCAACAGTCTGATAACAGCAGAGAAAAAGCTGTTCCTGAATCTGGCGGCATCTCTACTGTCTGAAGCGAGAGAGAAGAGTGAATGAAAGGAAAGTGAATAGTCGTTGCTCGTGTTGGATGCTTTTCTGAGGCAGCATGAAGTGCCGATGTATTCATTGGGGGTGGGTGGGGAGGGGAAGCTAATTGACGTGCTGAATTAGGCTGCATCCACAACTTTATTCAATTTCATGTGGTTTAGTTTAGTTTAGAGATACGGCATGGAAACAGGCCCTTCAACCCACTGAATTGACACTGACCATCGATCAACTCTTCACATCAAAACTATGTTATCCCACTTTCCCACCTACTCCTTACACACTAGGGGCAATTTCCAGAGGCCAATTAACCTACAAATGTGCACGTCTTTGGGATGTGGGCAGAAACTGCAGCACCTGGAGGAAACCCACGTGGTTGCAGGGAGAATGCGGAAACTCTACGCAGACATTACCTGAGGTCAGGATCAAACTCGTGTTTCTGCCACTGCGAGACAGCACCACTACCAGCTGCACCACTGTATTTGTGGGTATATCAGTTACCAAACCAAGTTATGATGCATCTTGGCATACACTGCAGAAAGCATAGAAATAGGTAAGAATCATTGGAGATATTGAATTTTCCTTTGTCTTCTAAGGATGGTAAAGCATGGTGTACTCCCTTGGCCAGAGAGTCTATGTGGTTGGATCAGTTTCTTTATTGCCATGCCTGAGACATGGTATATGCTCCAAGGACACAACATTTTAAAGCTGAAATATACAATGTAATTTAAAAAAAAAGGAAATGTACTAGCATAACACAACCATAGTTTCCAAGCTAGATCCTCTTCCTACCAGGCTGTCAATAAGCTAAGTCGTTGAATCTCATGAGCAACGCACCTCGTAACCTGACCCACCAGAGCTGCCATGTGAACACAGGCTTTGCTGTTGGGTTGGTAGCAGCCCATGGAGTGCAGAGCCTATAGTGGTGGTCAGGCTCTGGGATGCTGGAAATGCTTCTCCTCTTGCTTTCCAGCATGACCTTCCTGATCAACAGCGCTGTGAGATCAAGCTGGTAATTCCTCCACTTTTTGCCATTATCTGGCAGCAAATAAGCTACTCAGCTATATACTCGGCTATATTCACCTCCAGCTTTATTCTGGCAGTGGTTGCAGGCAGTGGCTCAGAGAGCTCAGGAAAGATTAAAATAGAGTTTCAGACTTCCTTATAACATAGGAGGAGGCCATGCAGCCCGTCGTGGTTGTGCGGAGAGCAGTCCCATTCCACCACTGGCTTTCCATCTGCATTCCCATAATTCCACCACCCGCCTCACTGGAGGCAATTTACAGTGACCAGTTAACTGACTAACCAATGCTGGAGGAAATCAGAGCAACGAGGGAAATCAACACAGTCACAGAGCGAACTCCACATGCAGATAGAGCAGCAGGTCAGGATCAAACCCTGGAGCTGCGAGGCAGCAGAACCCCAAGTTGTCACCTTGGTGTGACTGCAGACTGTGATTTAGTCACTTTGATCTTCTTCCCATTTTTGGCTAGACAAAAATACATGGTCTTAAAAAATACGAATTTGCTCCAGAGTTTCAAATTGTCAAGCTCTACAAAACTAGGCATTACAGTGATGTCCCTACTGGATAGATGGGAGATTGGCCAGAGAAGTGATGGATGTAGGTACTCAAAAGTCTATCCCACATGTTAAGTCAATATGTCCTAGCATTTACAATCATAACTGCAATCAGCAGACCGGCAATGTTGTCCAAAGTGACTTTGATCTCAATACGAGTGCTCTGGAATTTCCAGTTTAAACTTCCCTTTCTCTCTCTTACTCGAACTTGCTCCATAAAACCTACTTTTCCGTGCCAGCCTTTCGTCACGTGGTTCAGTGTCAGTGTGCTCCTAAGAGAAAACTTGGGTTGTTTTGAAATGCCGAAGCGATACATAAAAACAACTCCATTATGTCCACACTGAAAATACCTGGCAAATTGACGTTCTGACTCTGCCCACAGGTTTAATGCAGATAGCTCATTAGATAATGCAGGAACAATCAGGGAATTTATCGAGCATCCAAATCCTGCAATTAACTTCCCAACTGTAAATGTGGTAATGCCCTTGGTTCAAAGTGCAAAAATACTCTTATACAGAGAGACAGGTCATTCAGCTCAACATATCCAAGTCGGGCTTTATGCCTCTCACAAGCCTTTATCATTAAAAAAACTGGGCACAGGAAATATGACAGCAAGCTGAAACATGCTGAGGACCCAAGTTCTCTCTAATGGGACTGACCCACTTAGGCGACTTTTAGGCGAGTGCAGGAGACTGCGCTCGCCACATGGTCGCCACATGTTCGCTGGTGGTCTCTGGCGAGTCTCCATCATGGTCGCGAAGAGTTCCCGCATTCTGGGAAATAGTCGCGGCCTCAGTATGGTCGCCGCAAATTTCTCAATATGTTGAAACATTTTCTGCGACCAGAAATTGGTCGCCATGGAGATAATCGATAATCCTGTAGTCGTAGGTGCAGTTGTAGTGGGGTCACCATGTAGTTGTAAGTAGTCGATGTAGTCGTAGGTAGTTTTAGTTAATCGCCTTTGCTGTCCGGTCATTTTCATTGGCTCATTGGGGGAAAAAAACATAACCAGTAGTTTTCAGAACCAAGGATAACCGACCGGTAATGTTAAATGTCCACCGAACTTCACAGCCGTGTATCTCTGGGTTATTAAAAGTTGTCTGGCTTATTAAAAGTTGTCTCCATTCCCTTTCCCCCCTTCTCCCTTCACCCCCGTTCTCCCCCCTCTCCCCCCCTTCTACCCCCTTCTCCCCCCTCTCTCTCCCTCTCCCCCTCTTTTCAACGACTTACCGTACACTGTGCTTGCCGTCTTAATTACAGCGCCAACCTTCCTGTTCATCGCGGTGTGTGTCCATATCACCTTTGCTTAGCACCGTGTGAATTTCAGACAACACCCCCCCCCCCCCCCCCCGCTTGCCCTGGCCCATGCCTTTGCGATGTGTTTGTGTGTGTGTGTGTGTGTGTTCCACTCTGACAGTCACCGTTCCAGTTCCCGGTTTTTCAGACGAGTGCTGGCAACTTGACAGTCGCCGGCAGTCCACTGAAAAATCCCCTAAGTGGGACAGGTCTTTAGGAGCACATTGACACTGAACCACGTGACGAAAGGCTGGCACGGAAAAGTAGGTTTTATGGAACAGGTTCTCAGCATGTTTAGGGCAATCACGGTGGCGTTGCGGTAGAGTTGCTGCCTTACAGCGAATGCAGCGCCGGAGGCCTGGGTTCGATCCTGACTACGGGTGCTGTCTATACGGAGTTTGTACATTCTCCCCCGTGATCTGCGTGGGTTTTCTCCAAGATCTTCGGTTTCCACTCACACTCCAAAGACGTACAGGTTTGTAGGTTAATTGGCTTGGTAAATGTAAAAATTGTCCCTAGTGGGTGTGTTAATGTGCGAGGATCGCTGGTCGGCGCGGACCTGGTGGGCCGAAGGGCCCGTTTCTGCGCTGTATCTCTAAACTAAACTAGAACTAAACACTCTGCTATCAGTCTGCCTCTGTGGAAAATGATCAAATTATCATGAAGGTCTTTGACCTGAGATGTCAACTCTAATTTCTCTTCCCTCTCTCATCACTTCTATTTTATCAATTGCATTTCTAATTTTATAGATAAAGTACCCAGCTTGCTAAATGCCTATTTACTCCATATTCACTATGTCTATGTAATCCATATCTGGTGTGATTTATGATTAGGTATAACACAATTTCCATGTTTTTTAATTGTGCTCCTCTATGATGAACTGCAGCCTTGTATTACTGTGTCACTGTTGTTGTGGTTTACATAATTTGCCACATGATGAATAATTGCCATTATGAGCCTGAACTAGTGGCCATGGTTTACTTTGGTGCCTGTGGCTTGGAACAATGTTAAAAAACTACATTCTGATCAGACAAGACAATTTTAAAATCACAAAAGTTTGCTTTTTACTGCCATCTAAATATCGTTGATCTTGACTTTAACACCCCAATGCTGATGAGACGATCATACATGACATTTCCTTCTCTGCAAAGTGATAGGTTATTTCATTTGCAAAATGCAAACACTTATTGCATTCCCAATGACTGTTTAATATTCTTGTTTTAATGGAAGAAAAGGAGAAACTATGCAGTATGAAGGCACAAGGGTGACAATATAGTAACAGCCACCAGTTATACCTTTGCCACAGAGTTCAAAGGGAACAAATAATGAGCACATTATTTGTCAAAGAAAATAGCAGTATTTGGTCATTCAGCACTTCACCTCTGTTCCACTCACTTTCCTGCATGAAGCTCATCAGTCTTGTTTCCCTTAATGTACAAAAGTCTAACTCTGGCTTGAATATTATTAATGATCGAATCACTTCAGCAATCTTGGGCAGATAATTCAGAAGATTCACTACTCCCTGGGTGAAGAAATACCTGATTGGCCATCCTTTTTATTTTGAGACATAAACCTTTGGTTTTCAAAACATCAGCCAAGGGGAAGCATCTTTCCTGTACTTATTCTATTGAACTCTGTAGGAATATAGATTAACATAGATTAGCGAATAGTACAATGCAGGAACAGGCCCTTTGGACCTACGATGTATTTACCGTACATGTACCAAGTTAAATTAAACTAATTCCTTCTGCTGTATTTGATCCATATCCTTCCATTCCCTGCATATCCATGTCCCTATCTAAAATCCTCTTTAATAGTCGTGATCAACAAACTTCATTAAGTTTTCTGAGGAGATGACAAAGGTGATTGATGAGGGAAGGGCAGTAGACTTTACCGAGGCATCTGACCAGGTCACTCCTGGTAGGTTGATTCAGAACACCCGGCCGTGTTCTAAAAACCTGTGCGGACCAACTGGCGGGAGTTTTTACGGACATTTTCAACCTCTCACTTCTGAGGTCTGAGGTCCCCACCTGCTTTAAAAGGGCATCAATCATACCGGTGCCCAAGAAGAGTAAGGTGACGTGCCTCAATGACTATCGACCAGTGGCACTAACGCCGGTGGTGATGAAGTGCTTTGAGAGGTTGATCATGGAGCAAATCAACTCCTACATCGACAAAAACCTGGACCCACTGCAGTTCGCGTACTGCCACAACAGATCAACGGTGGATGCGATCTCGCTGGCCCTCCACTCCGCACTGGACCACTTGGACAACAAAAACTCATATGTCAGGCTGTTATTCATTGATTACAGCTCGGCATTTAACACAATCATCCCCTCCAAACTGGTTACCAAACTCGCAGATCTGGGTCTCTGCGCATCCCTCTGCAACTGGATCCTCGACTTCCTCGTCCACAGACCACAGTCTGTTCGTATTGGTGGAAATGTGTCAGCCTCAATAACAATCAGCACGGGAGCACCTCAAGGCTGCGTGCTCAGCCCCCTGCTGTACTCACTCTATACCCATGACTGCGTGGCGAACCACAGTGCGAACTCCATCATCAAGTTCGCTGACGACACCTCTATTGTGGGGCGTATCACTGATGGGGATGAGTCAGAGTATAGAAGAGAGATCGAGCAACTGTCCATATGGTGCCAGCGCAATAACCTGGCCCTGAACACCAGCAAAACCAAGGAACTGATTGTGGACTTTGGAAGGAGTAGGAGGGGGACCCACAGCCCCATTTATATCAACGGGTCGATGGTTGAAAGGGTCAAGAACTTCAAATTCCTGGGGGTGCACATCTCTGAAGATCTTTCCTGGTCCGAGAACACGAACGCAATTATCAAAAAAGCTCATCAGCGCCTCTACTTCCTGAGAAGATTACGGAGAGTCGGATTGTCAAGGAAGACTCTCTCTAACTTCTACAGGTGCACAGTCGAGAGCATGCTGACCGGTTGCATCGTGGCTTGGTTCGGAAATTTGAGCGCCCTGGAGAGGAAAAGATTACAAAAAGTAGTAAACACTGCCCAGTCCATCATCGGCTCTGACCTTCCTTCCATCGAGGGGATTTATCGCAGTCGCTGCCTCAAAAAGGCTGGCAGTATCATCAAAGACCCACACCATCCTGGCCACACACTGATCTCCCTGCTACCTTCAGGTAGAAGGTACAGGAGCCTGAAGACTGCAACAACCAGGTTCAGGAATAGCTACTTCCCCTCAGCCATCAGGTTATTAAACCTGGCTCGGACAAAACTCTGATTATTAGCAACCACTTTCTGTTATTTGCACTACCAGTTTATTTATTCATGTGTGTATATATTTATATCATGGTATATGGACACATTTATCTGTTTTGTAGTAAATGCCTACTATTTTCTGTGTGCTTAAGCAAAGCAAGAATTTCATTGTCCTATACAGGGACACATGACAATAAACTCACTTGAACTTGAACACTTGAACTTGAAGATAAAGATGCTTGGGATCCATGATGACTTGATAGTTTGGATTCAGAGATTTACCCTGTGAAGGCAGAAGGTAGTGGTGGAAGGGTGTTTATCTGGCTGGAGGGGACACACACACACAGTGATGAGTGACTGGTACTTGCTGCCAGGGGTGATGGGGGAATCAGGTACAATAATGCTATTTATCAGCATTTTAGATGGCCACGTGGATATGCAGGGAGTGGAGGATTTGACTTAACATCATGTTCGGCAAGGTTTGACTTAACATCATGTTCGGCAGAGACATTGTGGTCCAAAGGCCCTGGTCCGGTGTGATATTGTTCAAAGTCGTATGCGCTATGTTTTAAAAACCTTGGAATTCAATTCAATCCAACTAGCTATTGACATTTCAAACCCCTTCTGGCCCTCCTAATACTTTGCTTGTGTTCTTTTCTGCTTTCTTTATATTCTCTGAAGGCCCCTGTCAGATTTCATATTCCTAAACCTTGCATATTCTTTCTTTTTCTTCTTTGATCTAATTTACAACTTCTATCATTCTCTACCTTGCCATTCTTGTCCCTGCTCCTTACTGGAGCATGCCGACCCTGAACTCTAATCAGCTGGCTTTAAATGATTCCCACATGTCAGATGTGGACTTAACCAATACCAGCTGTTCCCAATTTACTTTTCCTAGCTCCTGCCTAACAATGTTGTAATATTAGTATCCCCAAATTTAGCATTCTTCCACAAGGTCCAGACTTACCCTTACTCATAACTATCTTAAAACAGGGAGTTGTGATCACTGTTCCAAAAATGCTCTCCCACGGAAGCACTAGTCACCTAGCCACACTTTCTGCCCAACTCAAGGTTCGGTATGGCAGTTCCTTGAGCTGGAATATTTACATAATGTTTCAAAAGACCCTCTTGGATTGACCTAACAAACTCTGCCCGATCTAAGCCTCTTGCACTAAGGAAGTCCCAGTCAATATCGGGGAAGTTAAAGTCGCTCGCTACAACTACCCCTCTGCTTTTACATACTTCTATAATGTATCTGTTCCTCTTTCTGCTGTTGACTATTGGGAAATCTGTAATACAGTTCTATTGGAGAGTTTGTAGCTCTTTCTTTTGCGATCTACCCATGTTGCCTCAGTAGACAATTCCTCCAGTATGTCCCAATCTGAGTGCAGCTGTGATATTGTCTCTGATTAGCAATGAAACTCCTTCACGTCCTTTACCTGTCTCTCTATCACATCTGAAACATCGGACAGAACGTACAGAAGCTTGAAAGTGTGCACTACCAGACAAGAACAGCTCCTTTCCCTCTGTTATCAGGTTTCTGACCTCTCTGTTATCAGGCTTCTGAATAGTCCTTCCATAAGCTAGGGCAGTGCTTCTTAAACTATTTAAGTGCCATTCACCCTTGAGTCTTTATCACAAAATCTCATTCACCCTCAACTAAATTTTCTTATGTTTTTTGGTAATTTTTGTCTTATTCTCCCTTGTGTATATTTTGATATATAATTTATTTTGTCACATGAGCAAAAAATATTAATTAACTCATTTCTTAAGTGTTTATTTCATTCAACTTTTTGAACATATTGAAAAATATGTTAAAAAAACTAGGAGTGATAAAAAAAAAAAGAGAGATTTAATTACCACTGGAGTTGGAAAATCATTCTATTAGAATGATAAAAAAAAAAACATTCCAACATCTAAACCCTGCGCTTCAGCCCCATCCCACCCTTTCGGACTTTGATTACTGCAGTTTTTTCTTGGAAAACTGGCTCAAAAAACATGGATTTAATACATTAGTATCCAACTAATATAATTTTCTATAACTCTCCCCGACGAAAGCTCACAATACCACCAAATATCAACTTTGGTAGCTAAATCGTTACACAAAATAAAGTTACAGTTCAACAGTTGCCTACGGCGATCCTCCAGTGTTGCCATTTATAAAATTACTTGACTAAGTGTGACCCAAGGGTCCCTGTCACACGAGAGGCCAGGTCCCCCAAAGCAACCCATTCCCCAACGCAATATTCCACCACTCACCTGTTCCCTCAATGCAACCCATTCCCCCAATGCAATATTCCACCACTCACACTTAGCCCCCAACTGCGCAGGCGCGGCTCATTTCCCCTCATCCCCGGCACTCCCTTACCCTCCTCTTCATCCTCCCTCTTCTTTCCCCTCTCCTCCTCCCCACCCCAATCCCTCCTTCACCTCTCCCTCCCTCTCCTTTCCCCTACCCTCAGTCACTCCCTCCTTCCCTCCATAACTTCTCCTCTCCCTACCCATCTCCCATCTCCTATCCCTCTATTCCCCACTCCTTACCTCCCCCCACCCCCTCTCCTCTCCTTCTATTCCCCCTCCTCCACCACACTCCATTCTCACCTCCCCCACTCCCCTCCACCCCCCTCCCTCCCTACCCCCCCCCCCCCTCTTCCTCAAGGAGGAATAGAGAGAGAGGAGGAGGGGGGGGGCAGTAGGGAGTGGGAAATAGAGGCAGAGGAGAGCAGTGGGGGAGGTGAGGAGGGATAGTGGGGTGGGGGGTATAGGGAGCGGTGAGGAGTGAGGGATAGAGAGATAGAAAAACTACTAGCTTGTCTGGTCTTCCCTAAAAGGTTATATTACAGTCAATTTGGGAAATATCCTGCTACTTTGAAATTAGAAAACCATAGGTAGAGAGAAAAAAACATATCCAATTTCCAGCTCCACTGCCATTAAAACCAATAAGAGCTTACTAACCACTTTAATGGCAATGCCTTTTTTAAGTATAGAAAAATATATATACATCTGAATAAATGAAGTAATTCACCCTTCATTCACCCCTCTAGTTTAATTCACCCCAAAATAATTTGATTTGCCCTTGGGTGATCCATTCACCAGTTTAAGAAGCACTGAGCTAGGATGTTGTCTGATTCACCTCTATCCTAGTGCGGACATTGAACTTGGTCTATGGAACATTTGCGTTCTAATGCTGCAAAATATATTCTGCACTCTGTATCTTTCCTTTTGCTCTATCGATTGTACTCAGGTTCGACTTGATTGTAGTTAACACTCTGATTGGATAGCATGCAAAACAAAGCATTTTATTGTACCTCGGTACCCATGACAATAATAAACCTAAACATCGAATAGCTGGGCTTGCCAGTAATCCAGATACATTTAAGATGTCTTTAATTTTGTAGGCAGTGAATGGCAGGGTTCTGGGCAGTATTGGGGAGCAGAGGGATCTAATGCCCCTGTCCCACTTAGGAAACCTGAACGGAAACCTCTGGAGACTTTGCGCCCCACCCAAGGTTTCCGTGCAGTTCCCGGAGGTTCCCGGAGGTTTTTGTCAGTCTCCCTAATGGTCGAAAGTGAAGGTCTTACCTTCCACTACCTGCAACCTCCGGCAACCACCTTCAACTAGCATCGCAACCCGCTTCGACTAAAAAATTACCGATTTTTAAAACGGCAACCTATTTTTAGTCGCGGCTGGCTGGTTTTGAATATTTTGAAATAATCGCCGGAACATAGAAGAAGCGGAAACCACTTTCGACCATTAGGGAGACTGACAAAAACCTCCGGGAACCGCACGGAAACCTTGGGTGGGGCGCAAAGTCTCCAGAGGTTTCCGTTCAGGTTTCCTAAGTGGGACAGGGGCATTAGAGTGCAAGTGCATAGCTCCCTGAAGTTGGAGCCGCAGGTACATCGGGTGGTCAAAAAAGCTTTTCGTACAGTAGTGGAGTTGGCCTTCATCAGCAATAGTATTGAGTATAGAAGTTGGAAGGTCATGTTACAGTTGTATAAGACGTTGGTGACGCCAAATTTAGAGTATCCTGTTCAGTTCTGGGCACCGTGTTATAGGAAAGATGTTGTCAAGTTGGAAAGGGTGCAGAGAAGATTTATGAGGATGTTGCCAGGACTAGATGGTCTGAGGTATAGGCAGAGGTTGAGTAGGCTGGGATTCTATTCCTTGGAGCGCAGGAGGATGAGGGTATAAGATCATGAGGTGTATAAGATCAGGTAGATGCACAGAGACTCTTGCCCAGAGTGGGTGAATCGAGGACCAGAGGACATAGGTTTAAGGTGAAGGGGAAAAGACGTAATAGGAATCTGAAGGGTAACATTTTCACACAAAGGGTGGTGGATGTATGGCACAAGCTGCCAGATGAGATAATTGAGACAGGGACTATCCCAATATTTAAGAAGCAGTTAGATAGGACAGGTTTGGAGGGATATGGACCAAATGCTGGTAGGTTGGACTAGTGTAGTTGGGACATTGGCCGGTGTTGGACCAAAGGGCCTGTTTCCACACTGTATCACTCTATGACTGTTCCAAATCGCTTATAATCAAGATTAATATGCTCTTAATTTTCCCAATTGTTTGAAATGCTTACATGTTAACATGCAACAATTTATGCAAAACAGGAGTTCCATAAGCTCCATGCCAATACATTTCTATCAAATTGGTGGGTCCACCAATTGCAGCAGCAGTTTCATTGCAGATTCTGACAATAATGCTCCTTATGTTCTACTCACAGACTGCATTTGCTTCCACACCACAAAGTCAGGCAATTAATGCCAGAAAACAGGAGCATAATTCAGCCATTCAGCATCTTGAGTCTGCTTCATCAGTCAAGACAATTGGAGCTTATCTTCTCACTCAACCACATATTTGTGCACTATCCCCATATCCCACAATTGCTCTCTTATCCAAAAATCTGTAAACCTCCATTTTGAATAAATTCAATACCGAACTTCATAGCTTCCAGGGTAGAAAATTCCAAAAAATTCACCATCCTTTGTCTGAAGAACTTTCGTCTTATTTCAGTCCGAAGTGTTCTGGCTGTTATTTTGAGACTGTGACTCCATAATGAAGACTTCTCATTCAGTGGAAACATTCATATCTATCTGTTAGCATGAATTAAGGAACTGGAAGCTTCTAGCCAAATGTTTTCTCAATGCCTCCAGTTTTAATTAGGGGTCAACAACCTTTTTGCAACTGCCAATGATGCCTTTAAGGTCCTGTTATTTAGAATTTAGAAATGCATCATGGAAACAGGCCCATCAGCCCACCGAGTCCACGCTGACCATCGATCACCCATACACTAGTTCTTGTTACACATTAGGGGCAATTTACAGAGGCTGATTAATCTACAGATCTGCACGTCTTTGGAATGTGGGAGGAAACTAGAGCATCCAGAGGAAACCCACGCGGTCAAAGGGATAACATACTAACTCTGAACGGATAGCACTTGAGGTCAGGATCAAACCCAAGTCTTTGGCACTGTGAGGCAGCAGCTCTACCACTGCGCCACCCTTGAGAACCTTGTAATTATAAAAAAGCTGGTTCAACATATAATGCATGCAGGGTACACCAACTTTTAGCTTGGAATAGCATTAGATCCATACTAGGATATTCCAGGCAACAGTAAGGAAGCCTCAATAGAAACCATAAATCACAAGGCATTTGAATGCATTACTCTTCCTGTAGCGGCAGATTTTTATATCGTTCAAGAGATTACTCCCTCTAGCCACCAAGGAAATTACATGGTTAAAGGAGAATGTCGTAATACGCATGTGAGCTCTCCGTGAGACCTTCAGAGCTTCTTCACAGATAAATCTTCATAACACAGTCTTTTGATTAATAGTTTCTTTATTGTTCAAGAAACACAATAAGATACATCCAACCTTATACTCCGACTCGTACACTCTAATCTTCGTCAAACTTCAGCATATCACTTAAATGTTAGAAAGCTCCTCGTGTCTCGGTTAAACTTAACATGGTTGAAGAATAAACCTTCCCCACGTAAGTTCAAAACTAAACTAAAATCTAAGCTTCTGCACAAGAAACCTAGCACTATACACACCCTAGAATACGTAATAAATGCCACCCACATAATAACAGCCAATTTAAAATTAAAATGCCATAATTAATGACACACAAAATAAGCCAAATGGCCACTACATACGGCCCCTAATTGTTCCGAGTATATAACGAGGCAATTATTAATAAACATCAAAAAAGTAGCCATTAAGGCTTAACATATATCAAAAGCAAAAAGTCGGGGAATTGAACCCCGGTCTCCCGCGTGACAGGCGGGGATACTAACCAGAATACTAATGAGAAAAATAGCATGCACTATATATCAGCAATCAGAATTCTTCATCGACTCTTCCATCTTCACTTTCGCCTTCTAGAAGCAAGCATAACTTGATTATTGATCTTTTTAAAACATTGTTTCTAGTTTAAAGTCGTACCGTGCGCACCAAACCCTTAAAATCAGGCATGATACCCAGTATATAGTCCAAAACATAACAATCCAAATCTTTGATAGCATGAAACATCTTCCTGCATGTCTGATCAACTGATAGATGTGTTGTAACAATGTTGAAGTATGAAAATCTTTCGAGAGAATAACAGGATTTTTAACAATAAAGTTTACCGTTAGGTTTGATTAAATTTCCAGATCATTAACAGATATTTCAAATCCCAGCTCAAGCTTTGGCCATTCTCTGTCTGGCTTACAGAGAGACTCTAGTTCATTGATCCATCTCTTATCGCTTAAGAAGCGGTTTGCTGTCAGTTCTCTAGAAACTTCATCCTTAGGATTTTCTTTTGTGTTAATATATTTCAATTGTGCAACATTAGTAACTCTCAATGCCCTTTCCACTGGCAGATTGTCTCTCTCCAAATCCCACTCTCTGGTTTATTTGGCTCTATCATCTGGTAGAATGCTTTCACAATTGTTGCTTATCCACTTGGAAAGTGTGAATCCTCATTGCAAAGGGAAGTCAGGTGTTTTACTGGTTGAATTGCTTCCTGCTCAGTTGACATGGATTTTAAGCGATCATCCACGTAGTTATTATTCTTCAAAGAGAATATTACTTCATGAAATTATGTATTCTCGCCAAACTTGCATTTCAAATTCTGGATGTGTTGCTCTGCCATACAACGATTATTCGGCAGATTAACACTTTCTTGTTTGAAAGGTAAGTCCAGGCAATAGTGTCCATTAATCTTTACTGAGTAGTTTGTAATATCCACGAACTTCAACTCTTCATTCGACATCTCTTCAGATTCCTTATTGGTGCTTTCATTGAAGTCATGATTGTATTGCTTCATTGCCAGCTTTTCTAATTTATCAGTAGATATTTGATTAACAGCAATGGTTGGATAGTTCTTCTGATTCCCGCTTTCATTGTTCCTTTTCAAGGAGCCATAGATAACCCATCCAAGTCGGGTTTTCGCAGTATTTGGTCCATCACCTTGGCTCCTAACAATCTGTATAGGTTCCAATGCCTTCAAACCATTCGTTCCGATAAGTAGATCAATACTAGAATTTATTTCAGATATTTTGACATCCTTCAGGTAAGGCCATTGTTTCAAGTCTTCACATCTGGGTCAATTTTGACGACCAACAGACATGGTTTCATGTGTAAACATTTCAGATATTGGTATAAAATTATCTTCATCCAGACTGGATATCTCCATACTTGTAATGTAATGACTCATGATCTCTATATCTTTATTCATGGTACGCAATCGAATCTTAGTCTCTTCTGTAATGTTCAGTCTTCTCGTCAGGTTTTCAGTGCAAAAGGTAGTCGAACGTCCGTGATCCAAAAAAGCATATGTTTGCAACACTGTATTTGTCTTGCTATTCCTTACCTGTACTGGTAAGATTCCTTACCTGTACTGGTCAAGATTTCTCATCGAGCTGCAACAACCTCTAAGAAATATTGCATAATCACTCATTGCCTCCCCATCTTCTGGCTTGATTTCTCTCCAAGCATGGGCCTTCTCCATGTACGCATTAGCAATCCTCTGTTCATTACCATAACATTATTTAAGTAACCTTCTCGCCTCTTTATAGCCTTGGCTGTCAGGCTCATTTTGACAACTTTCTTCAAGTACCTGAACATTTCCACTTGTGTACTTCACCAGAAATCGTAAGCGCTCCTTTACATCCATAATTTTCGTTTCTAATACTTCTAATTCCCTTACGAAAGTTTCATACCGCAAAGGATCTCCAAAACATGTAGGAATTTCTGCTGGTGGTAGAGTGAGAGAGGTATTTTGTCGAGCTATGATTTGGTTGAATTCAGCTTGCCTATTCGCCAATGCCAATAATCTATCCTGATAACCTAGGCTCAAACTGGCTTGCTCGAATCTGTGCACTTGGCCGCTATTGATTTGCCCCGAGCATCTCAAGTGGCTCCATAAGTAGTTTGTTTCGATCTAGCACTCATTAGCTGAGATGAAGTTTTACCCCTTCTACTCTGTTCCAATGGGTTTTCAAAGCCGTGAAATCCGGTGGACCTCGATTGTGGAATTGACCCAACTGCTGACTCACTTGGAGCAGTTTTCTCTCTTGGTCTAGAGTTCATCGACTTCGATGCTCTAGAGCTGATTCTTGAACCTTCACATTCCAATATCTTCTTCTTTGATTTGGCTACCGCCATCTTTGTGTCTAATTCCAGTTGTTCCTTTCGTCGCCTCATCTGCTCCTTTTGTCGCATCATCTCTTGTTTCTGTTGCGTCATCTCTTCTTTCTGTCGCGTCATCTCTTCTTTCATCTGTTCTTCTTGCTCAATCTCATGTTTCTTCTACAAGGCATCCGCTTCTATTGAGAGAGCAGCTAGATCAGCTTCAACTCCCAATCGAGCAGAAACCCTTGATACCGATCTGGCTATAGAACCAGATTTATGTCCTGACCTTTGTGTAGATACATTCAAGATATTATCTTGTGGTGTAATTTCATCTTCCATTCTGGAATCTCGTTGCATCGCACTTCCAGCTGTTAAGCGCGTAAGTTGTGGTATCATTTCGGATAACCACTCCTCCGCCTCATCCATGTAATCATTGAATATCTCCACCCTGTCTTCCCACAACTGGGTGTATCTTTCGTGTTCTTCCAGAGATGGCTCTGAGTCCATTATGTGCATTATGTTTGTCTTGAACCTCCTGGAAGAGGTTAAGTAGTTGGCACATATTAGATTCCACTTTGATTGTGTTCTTATCCAATTCCATTAGTTTTTTCTGTTTCTCAACTAATTTAGTAACCTGTTTCCATAATTTGTGTCTCACCTTCTCGACTTTACCAGAAATAGAACTCGGCCTTTGTCAGTGAATTTAACTTGCCTCCTTAGTCTTTCATCGCCACCTCATGCTTCCTCAGACGTGACACTTCCTTCATCTTCTGGCTCCATGGATTCAAACAGATCTTTGGCAGATTGCCAAGTCTTTAAATTGAATGAACAAAGTCTTCTTCTGGCCTCTTTAATTTTGTCAATAAACATCGAGTGGCTATTTTGAAATTTTTCTCAAGAACAATAACAAACTGGATTCCACACATCATCCCTCATAACATCCATGGACTTAATAGTGACGTTAGTTCAAAAGGAATGTATGTCTTATCTAGACTTCAAAACAATCCAAGGTCGGACGTCTGGATTTCTTCAGGCATATTGGAAAAATACTTTCTTGGCTATCATTCAAGCTAGTGGCTAGATTTCTGGTTCTTCTTACAGAAGCCATTTAAAATTAATGAATTTCAGCTGCAATTCAAAAGGAATAAGTCGACATCTACTCACGATTTTGTGATAATGTCTTCAGATCTTCAGATAAGTCGTATCGCTGTAGATAAACTTCTAGGCCATCTCCGGCCAAGATCTTTTGCCTTCAGTTCCCAGCTGGAACCGGTCTTCTGGCCAGAACCTCTTTCGAGATCCTAGCCTTTCTTCTGTCTTACTTTCTGGGACGAGCTCTCACCTCCTGTTAGAGGTATTCTTCGACTCATATGTGGCAGATTTTTATATCGTTCAAGAGATTACTCCCTCTAGCCACTAAGGAAATTACATGGTTAAAGGAGAATGTCGTAATACGCATTGAGCTCTCAGTGAGTCCTTCAGAGCTTCTTCACAGATAAATCTTCATAACACAGTCTTTTGATTAATAGTTTCTTTATTATTCAAGAAACACAATAAGATATATCCAACCTTATACTCCGACTCGTACACTCTAATCTTCGTCAAACTCCAGCATATCGCTTAAATGTTCGCAAACTCCTCATGTCTTGGTTCAACGTCACATGGTCGAAGATTAAACCTTCCCCATGTAAGTTCAAAACTAAACTAAAAACTAAGCTTCTGCGCAAGAAACCTAGCACCAAACATGCCCTAGAATACGTAATAAATCCCACTCACATAATAATGGGCAGTCTAAAATTTTAAGACACGCCATAATTAATGACACACAAAATAAGACAAATGCCCGCTACACTTCCAACCAGTTTTGTTCTGTTCAGTGACTGGAACTCAGTTGTTAAAAGGTGGACTTTGTTTTATTTTCTCATCATCCTGAAGATATGTGCCATCAAGTTCAGTGTAAAAACCAACTTCCATTGGAGACAACCACACTGAGCTGGTGTGCAGTGGATGACTGGTAGTTTCAGTGGGAAAGCACAAAATTAAATAACAGCTGAGAGACTCAACATGACCTCTGAAACATTAGACCCAGTACTTTCCTGTTAAGTTTATTTGGTTTAACCAACACGTTGTATTTATATCTTCAAAAGGTTTTTATAAGTTGGCCCCTTTGTAAAATCGATTGACATCCTGTAGAACTGGAAAATCCTGTAGATTTCAGGTTAGATAAAGATCTGGTTACATTGTAGCTGGCATTGTTATGAAGAGCAGATAAACTGGTGGCATGTCAACTCCTACCGTAGGTGTTTGGACCTTTGATGTTTATTGACACTACAAATGATTTGGAAAGATATTGAAGAAATTGCAAATTAAAACAGGGCAATATATCTGTACCGATGTCAGCATTTTATGGGAAGAATAACAAATTGGAGTTCAAAATCTGATGCAATGGGAATGGGCCAGTGTCCAGGAAACGACATTTCATTCAGATGAATAAGATTACAGCATGTGATATCATATCTTGTAGGAATACAAAACTTAAAGCAATAGGGTGGAGAAATATTTTGATGTTGCAATGCACGAGTTTCTATAAAGGTTTTGATTATTTCCCTGAAACTAAAGTTTAAAAAGCTTGCTTTTATATATCATCTGCCACAAATTGCTTTGGAGGCAATAGTGTAATATTTGCTGCAATGTCAGTTAATTTGCGCACAGCACAGTCTCATAAACAACATGATTATAACCAGAAAACCTGTTTTTTAATGAAGTTGAGCGAGAGTTAAATATTTGCCAAGACACCAAGGATCATGTCCTTATTTCCAAGAAGTAGCAGCTTTAGATCATTAACGCTCATCAGAGGAGGCAGATGTGGCCTCATTTTAACATCTCATTCCAAAGATAGCACCTTCAACATCACAGCCGGGTACTTTGTAATTTGATCCACACTCTGACTCAGAGGGGAGTTTGCTTCCTTGGAGTCAAAGCTTACAGTTAAAACAAAAAATATTAGGACGTACTGCTGCAATACATATAAAACTACTATGACCCACAAGAGCTCAATGCTGGAAATCGGTTGAATAGCTGTGTTTGCAACAAGTAGCATATTTAAGATAATAGAGTCCCACATCAAAGTTTGACAATGATGGATAGCCAAAAGTTCAGTTAAACAAATATTTTAAAGGATGTCTTACATTAAAAGGGGGGAAAAAATCAGAAGGCTATTTATCCTTTGATCTTGCATGCCATGAATAAGATTGTGACATCTATTCCATCTTTCCCACTTTTCTGGATTCTCTTGATATCAGATAATGAAAGATGATTAGAGAGACAAGGTGCTTGAGAAATGAATTTGAGGCTTAGAGCCATGGCATCTGAGGGTATGGCTACCAATGATGGCGCAATTAAACTTGGCAATGCCGTAGTCAATGTCAGTATTTGAAAAATCACATGTCTCTGAGAGCTGGGAATAAACACAGAGTAAAGGAACAGGAAGTCCACAGAGGAACTGGAAAAGAAGAATTAAAAGAATGTCAACAAGCACATGGATACACGAAACAGTGTTTATTAAAACATGAACTGTGGAAAATTGTTGAACTGTCTTAGAGGTAACAAACAATGAAATCACCTTTTCAGCGAGAGGAATGCACTTAATATGGTAACAACGTACAGAATAGAAGAGCTGTGTAATTAGAGTCCTGGATTCAATATTCATCCCATTAACCAGCGACTCCCAAATATATCATAAACAACAAATCTTTCTTTCTGCATCCTCCATCACCAACATTGGAAACTCCAAACCACACCATGAGAGTAGTGTTACCAATGCAATTCCCTTTGATTGAATACCTCCCAGTCTCAGATATGGATAAAAAATACTTCAATACACTGGTACATTGCACTTCTCTACCTAACACAACTTCAAGAGAAATGTTAAGGGGAAAGACACAACCTCTCAGGGCAAATGGAGAGGGGCCATATATTGCATTTGTTAGCAATGATGTTGCAAACACGATTATATCCCATCTCTCATAGTAGTTGTTTCACGCCAGGTTCCTTATAACAACCTCGCAAACTCGGTCATTGTCAGCCATGGATTGAATTATTAAATGAAAGGATTGGGAGGGCTGCATTTCTGTGGCTGGATCATCCAGTGCAATTCACTCAGTATTTTAGTCAATTTATTCAGTGCAAAATAAAAACTAGTGTACAGTCCATAATTTGTCTTTGTTTTAACCTAATCACAGATTAAAACCACTGAACATTAGAAATAAGAGCAGGAGTAAACCATTCAGCCCCTTGTGCCTACTCCATTAGTCAATAAGTTCAAGCAGTGCTGAACTATTATCTACCTCTTTGGTGACCCTCGGACTATCCTTGATCGGACTTTGCTGGCTTTACCTTGCACTTAATGTTATTCCCTTATCATGTATCTATACTCTGTAAATGAATTGATTTTAATCATGTATTGTCTTTCCGCTGACTTGTTAGCACACAACAAAAGTACCTGTACCTTTCACGGTACCTTTCAAGTGACAATAAACCAGGCACTGCAACTGAAACAAATCTAATCATACAGAATTCCCCTGTTTAAAAGGAAAAACAGACACAGGAGGATGAGGTATGATCTTACAGAGGTGTATGAAATCATGAGAGGAATAGATCGGGCAGATGCACGGACCCTCTTGTCCAGGGTAGGTGAATCAAGGACCAGACATAGGTTTAAGGTGAAGGATAAACGATTTAATAGGAATCTGAGGGGTAACTTTTTAACTCGCAGGGTGGTGAGTGGGTGGAGCGAGCTGCCAAAGGAGGTAGTTGAGACAGGGACTGTAGATGGTTTATGCATGCAACCTATAACGTACCTACCTCAATACCACTAGCCACGCCTACCCATATCAGTATAACTGTGATATCCTCCCCTTGTTCCCCCCTGTTGGTTCCAGCATGGCTTCCACCTTGTCCTTCATAGCGAATGACACCCTGTGTGGGGCACGGATCACAGGCGTGACAGAGGGGTCAGTAGAAATCTTGTACACAAGAGGCAGCTTCCCCAATTTGTCAATCTGCAGCGTCCAATTGTGGTGACGTGCGACGCTTCCCGTTTTGGACTCGGTGCTGCCTGCCTGCAGCTCTATGATGACGGCTCGCTGCAGCCCATTTCCTATGCCTCGCGAACTATGACGGACACCGAGCAGCGCTATGCTCAAATAGAGAAGGAGCTTCTGGCGGTCGTGTTTGCCTGCTCCAAATTCAAGGACTTCCTTTTCGGTGCCAGGTTCACTGTCGAGACGGATCATCAACCCTTGGTGACTATCCTCAACAAGCCAATCCACATCGCCCCGGCCAGACTGCAGCGGATGATGCTGCAGCTCCAGCGGTTCGACTTCAAGATCGTGTACCAGAAGGGCACTGAGATGTACGTGGCTGGCGCGCTGTCCAGAGCCCCCCGCTCCTCCTGTGACAGACATCCCTACGAACAGGAGGATTTGCAGGTTCTCAATGTCAATTTCGTTCCCTCCAAACAGCTGCAGTGCCTGGTTGAGCACACTGCCAACGACCCCGATCTGCAACAGCTTGCTGCTGTCATCAGGCGCGGGTGGCCAGACAAGCGCACCTCGTTGCCTGCGGGTGTGCATCCCTTCTTTCTGGTTCGCGATGAACTGGTGCTCCGGGACGGGATCATCATCAAGGGTCACAAGGTGGAAGCCATGCTGGAACCAACAGGGGGGAACAAGGGGAGGATATCACAGTTATACTGATATGGGTAGGCGTGGTTAGTGGTATTGAGGTAGCTACGTTATAGGTTGCATGCATAAACCATCTACAGGGACTATTGTAACATTTAGGCAATAGTCAGACAGGTACATGTTTAGGACAGGTTTGGAGGGATATGGGCCAAATGCGGGCAGGCGGGACCAGTGTAGCTGGGACATGTTGGCCAGTCTGTACAAGTAGGGCCGAAGGGCCTGTTTCCACGCTGTATCACTCTATGACAATGACATCACCAGCATGAAGTTTACCTGGAATCATTGTTTGAAACTAGTCATTTTTGTACTTTCCCCATGACCTTGATAAATAGCTGAATGCGACCCACAAAGAGAGTCCACTGGACTGCAGCCATTGACTAGCAGCAATGTATTCTGGGTAGTTGAACACTCCACTCGCTCTGACATCACGAACCAGCTTGCAGGGTTACAGCTTTTGGCTCAAATATCTTGTACAGCCCTGGATAAAATGTTGTAGAGGTAGTAAAAAAAATTTGGAACATGCTATGAACTTCATTTAAAGACTTTAATGAAAATAATAAAAGACTCAAGAGGCAGTGGATAGATTTAATCACATTACAGTGAAAAATTAAAGATCTTTTATTGGAGAACACTGAAGCATATAAATTAGACCAAATGAAAAACAAAATCATTTTCAAACCATATACTCAGAATCTAGAAGGCAGACGGACACATGCATGACAGACACAAAATAGGGAACCGTAATGTAAGACATTCCACCTTCCATACTTAAAAAAGGGTTGATTGATTTGATTAACCCCGTGCAGAGACATGTTCTGACGCCTGCCTTGTAAATTCACCATCTCAAGAAAGAATTTTAAAAAAAATTTAAATTTATTTTTATTAGAAGCAGTGTACAGTAGTATAAACCGTGGCAGATAACCAATACATTTTCCATTTTAACTTTGACAAAAATGAAATAGAAGAGAGAAAGAGCGAGAAAGAGCAAGAAAGAGAGAAAGTGAAAGAAATAGTGAATGTGTGAACCCCTAAACTACCAAAGAGTGTAGTCAAAGAGTGAGTAAGTAAAAACTTAAAAAAAAAATAAGAAGACAAAATCAAAAAGAAATTTAAAAAAAGAAAAAAAAAGACCAAAACGTGTTGATAAACCTGCTTCAATTTTCACCACACACATCACCCTGTCCATAAATCGGTTTAATTCCGAAGTTGTGTTACACCGTACTATACTTGTATTGAATCAATGAAAGAAGACCATATCTTTGAAAATTGCTCTGATTTTCCTGCTAAGACGAGTCTCATATCTTCAAGATGTAACGTCTCAGACATGCTTCTCAAGAAAGATGAGCAGCAAATTACGTGGCATTCTGTATTCAGCAACATGGAACTGAATGCAACAAAAAAAAATAACATCCTTAAATCCGATTGAAATCAACATTTTACTTCAGTTAACATATGTATAGATTTTATTTCGTTTTCATTTTTTGAGTTGAATATTTTCATGAGTTTTGTTTTCTTGAGATAATTTTTACAAGTTTCCTCCTGCAGTGAAGTTTTGAACTGTGGACAGCCACAAACTTCAGAGTTATTCTTGGCCACACGAACGAATTATAATGGAAACAAGCACACACAACATGCAGTGACTGGCAATTAGAAATGCAGAGACTAACCTAAAATTATATTCTACCAGCACATGATGTGTTAAACCATTTTTGTATTTTGAACCAATATGCAATTGAATGCTCTGGAAAAATAATGAACTTGGTCAACAGAATGTTTGAATTATTATGTCTTCAATTTTCACACCCAGAGTAGAATACAAAAGTGACATTTACATGATTCCTGGTGGCAATTCATCCTATTTCAAACATTTCCCAACAATTTCTAAAGAGGTTATTAGTCCCTAAAAAGCACCCTCCATGTGCAGCCAGACAGCAGCAACAGTCACGTTTGTTGCTGTGGAGGAGACAGAGGCAGCAGGGAATAAGGGACCAGCTTCCACATCCACTCAAGGAGACGTGCGATTCACTGTTAATGAGTGCGCTGGGCAGTGGCGTTCAGGAGACCCACTAGACCTGCCATAAGAAAAGCCTGTCACAAGATGGCTGGAATGGTCTCTTCCAGTTGTACCAATCTTTGCATAATGGAGCCACGTAGGTAGACATTGAATGCCCTCACAAGAAATATTAGGATGATCTCCATACTCCTACAGAGTAGAAATCATCGAAAATATTTTACCCAGTGGCCTGAATTCACTAAGCAAGATATCAGTCATCCAGAAAAACAGCAGGTTATTTTCATTATTAGATTCTTTCATGTGTTCAGAGCAGTGCGGGTGTACTTGCAATACAGAATGTGAGGGAAGTCAGCTGTAATCTACTGGCTTTGTCTTGACCAGCTTTACTGGTGATAAGGACTGGAGTGTGCACAGAGTAATCTGCTCTGCCCTGGAGATTTGTCAGGTTTATGAGGAGATGTTTCTTTCAGGCATTTCACCCAGCGGACTTCTTTGCCCTCCCGTTTCTAATTGGTCTTCGGGCCCCAGTTCTATGCTGCCCTTCTTCAAGACAAGGCTGCGGTTTGCAGTCCATCACATTGTACAGTGAGCAACACATTGTCTTCACATCAGCATTGCTATGCTGCAGGGTGCGTGCAGAATGATGCTGGTGACAATATTTGTTTAAGAAGACCAGTGGCGATTTACACCACTGGCCTGGTACTTGCATGGTTTGTGCTACTGGTGCACAGTTGTTGAGGTTGGGAAGGGCACTAATGGGAACAATAGGGGTGCTTAGCCATTGCTCCCCAGGATCCACCTCTTTTCACAGTGCTGGTTGCTAAAAATGCCTGGCACCGTGAAAAGTGTCACACGTGCTTCCAAGAAACCTAGTATTTTACTTCGGAGTCACGTGAGTGACTAAGTGAAGAACCCGCCAGGACGCATGCGTGCCATATCGCTTCACGCATTGCGAAACGACAGGCGGGGTGGAGCGTTCCCCCGCAGTGGTAATTTTTAAACCGAGACCGCAGGTAAGTGAATTACTCAGCGGTCGTTTTTTGTTTCCCGCGCTGTTTTTTACAGGGGGAAACTGGACAAAAATAGAGTCCACAAGGGCTGCGTCTAAAGCTGGCTGGGGAGGACCGCGGAGTTGCGGGCAGCCAGCAGCAGCTGAAGGCACCAACATTACCATGAGTGGGATCAGCTGTGCCCGACTTAGCACCCGCGCCAGCCAGATCAACACCACGGCCGGGCGGGAAGACTACACAGAACAGAGCTGTTGACTCTGACAAGTCAAAACGGCAAGCGGGGGGAGCATTCCCCTGCAGCGGCAAGTTTTTAAAAACCAAGACCGACAGGTAAGGGAATTACTGCGGTTGTGTTTGTTTCCCGTGTCTGTTTCTTACAGGGGAAACTATGGACAAGAGTCCACAAGGGCTGCACTGGCTGGGAAAAACCGCGGAGTTGCGGGCAGACAGCAGCAGCTAAAGGCACCAGCATCACCATGAGTGGGATCAGCTGTGCCCGACTTGGCACCCGCACTGGCCAGATCAACACCACGGCCGGGCGGGAAGACTACACAAAACAGAGCCGTTGACTCTGACAAGTCAAAACAGCAAGCGGAGGGAGCGTTCCCCCGCAGCGGCAAGTTTAAACCGAGACCGACAGGTAAGGGAATTACTCTGCGGTCATTTTTTTGTTTCCCGTGCTGTTTTTCACAGGGGAAACTATGGACAAGAGTCCACAAGGGCTGCACTGGCTGGAAAGAACCGCGGAGTTGCGGGCAGCTAGCAGCGGCTGACGGCACCAGATCACCGTGAGTGGGATCAGCTGTGCCCGACTTGGCACCCGCGCCGGCCAGATCAACACCACGGCCGGGCGGGAAGGCTATACAGAACAGAGCCGTTGACTCTGACAAGTCGGACTGCAAGAAATGCCGCAGGGACCAGCGTTGCTGGGGCCAAATGGAGTGGCTTATGGAGCAGATGCTCCAATGTGACAGACTCCGGGAGATGGAGTCTAGTCGCCATGGGTTATACAAAACACCCACAGCAGCACCTTACGTAGGGCTGCACAGTGCATCTCCCTCATCAGAGGGGAGTACTGGGGGTCAATTCTGGGCTGACCCTGAAGAGGGGTTTGCTGAACAAACAACAAGTGTGCAGGAGGTGCAGGAAGGAGAAAGAAGGAGCTCGATGAGAGGACCTCCTACACTCAAAAACAGCACCCTTACGCACCCACCAGCAGAGCAAGACAATAAGAAGCTGGTGAAAGCTCAAAGGCTGGACATACAGGACAGCGGTCTTTTTTAGGCCATGGCCCAGACCGGTCTTCGTGGAAAATGCGCAAACCCCAAACCCAAACTCCGGCGCCTCAACCTCCTCGAAGACTACACAGGAAGGAGTAAACTTTCCATTGGTAACCATGGAGGTAGGTGGGTCTGGTCCCTTACAAATTATAGGAAGTGTGGATAATACACATATTGGTGGAGATTACACTTCTTTTGGGAGGCATGGAGTGCATTGACAACAGACACTTATATCCTAAACAGTATCCAGGGATATACCATTGAATTTGTGCACAAAAATAGCCCCAGTTCAGCATGTACCGAACCGAACGTTCGTACTTTCACGAAAAGAAAAATTGGAAGCACATGCTGAACTGGTGAGACTCCACGCTAAGGGGGTTATTGAAAACAAAAAAGATGGTGGTTGTCGCATCATCATAGATTTGACCAAATTGAATACATTTGTGCAGTATATTCATTTCAAAATGGAAACCTTTGTTACAGCCAAACAATTGATTTCCACAGGCTACTTCATGGCCAGCATCGACCTAAAAGATGCTTACTATTCAGTGCCTATACGGACTGATCACAGACGTTATTTAAAATTCAACTGGATGGGGCAGCTCGGGCAGTATAGAGCTCTACCAAATGGATTATCATCAGCCCCAGGCTGATGTTTTAAAAAAAAACATATGGTCATGGCCTATCTAGATGACATATTGATTGTGGGCTAAACTTTGGAATTAGCCAAACTAGCTGTATCAGCCACCAAACAATTGTTTGAGAAACTGGGGTTTATCATCCATCCAGTTAAATCTAAACTAACGCCTTCCACCATAATGGATTATTTGGGGTTTACTATTGACTCAGTTCACATGTCGGTGACTTTACCAAAGGACAAGGCTACAGTCTTAACTGAGGCCTGCAACAACATCATTGACATCAGTGAACCATCTATCAGATTGGTAGCAAGGGTGATTGGCAAAAAAGTGGCTGCTTTTCCAGCCACACAATTTGGACCTTTGTATTATCAAAATTTACAAAGGGCAAAAATACAAGCACTCAAAATTAATGCTGGTCATTTCGACAGACCTATGAAGCTACCAATCAAAGCAATTATGGAATTAAAATGGTGGAGGGATAACATTCGGCATTGTTCCAGCCCTATCATTATCAGCAACCCCTCAGTGGTGCTACAAACTGATGCCAGTGCACTTGGTTGGGGTGCTACCAATTCCATCTCCAGCTGTGGAGGTAGATGGAATGCACAGGATGCATCATTACTACAGACACTTGGCATAAACTACCTGGAAATGTTGGGTGCGTTCTATGGCCTAAAGTCATACTGTTCTGGAATATATCACCAGCATGTTAGACTACATATTGACAATACCACCGTGGTGGCATATATTAACCATATGGGTGGAATCAAATCGACATCATGTGACAATCCGGCTAATACAATTTGGCAATGGTGTATCCAGAGAAATATTTTTATTTTTATTTTTTATTTAACCTTTATTTAACCAGGATAAGTCTCATTGAGATTAAAAATCTCTTTTACAAGAGAGTCCTGGCCAAGACAGGCATCAGCGCAGTTCCATAGTTACAGACAATAATTTAAAAAAAAAACAACAGAGAACATATAAATAGAGTCACAGTCAGAACATCATCAAACAAAGCATGTACAGACAGAAGAGCCCGCTTCAACATCATTAAGAAGGGATTTAAATCTGTTTATAGAAACCAGCTCCTTAAGTTTCAGATTATTCTGCAGCTGGTTCCATGCGAAGGGAGCAGCATAACTAAATGCCCTTTTCCCCAGTTCAGTACGGACTTTAGGTACAGTTAGTAAGAACAAGTCCTCAGAGCGGAGCTGATAAGTTCCTGTGCTTTTTCGAATTACATACTTCTGCAGGTATGAAGGAAGAACACCGAGGATAGTCTTATAAATAAGGATATGCCAATGATGGAGTCTGCGGGTGGACAGGGCAAACCATCCAACTTGAGCATACAAAGTGCAGTGGTGCGTGAGGGTTTTAAAATTAGTAACAAATCTCAGTGCTCCATGGTAGACCGTGTCCAAAGATTGTAGGCATTTTGAAGATGCATTCATATATAAAACATCACCATAGTCCAACACAGACATAAACGTTGCAGCAACAAGTCTTTTTTTGGCTTCAAAAGAAAAACAAGATTTGTTTCTAAAGTAAAAACCTAATTTTATCTTTAGTTTTTTCACAAGTTGCTGGATATGAGGTTTAAAAGAGAGAGAATCGTCAATTATAATTCCCAGATATTTATATTGAGACACAGATTCAACCACAGAGCCCTGCAAAGTGGTGATAGGAGGGAGGTCCGAGGGCTTTGATTTAGCTTTAGTGAACAGCATGAGCTTTGTCTTGTCAGCATTTAAAACAAGTTTCAAATCACACAGGTTACGTTGCACAGTGTTAAAAGCAGTTTGGAGCTGACAGAGAGCCTGATTTGGGGTAGACGCAGAGCAATATATCACTGTGTCGTCAGCATAAAAGTGAAATATTTGGATATCAGCTACTTACCTACCAGGTAACCTAAATTCAGTGGCAGACACCAGGTCACGCAAATTCAATGAAAACATCGAATGGATGTTGGATATAAAAGTATTTGCTGATATTGTAGCACGGTATGGAACACCAGATATCGATCTATTTGCATCTAGACTCAATCACCAGTTACCAAACTATGTTTCTTGGGAACCAGACTCTGGGGCATCAGCGATAGATGTTTTTTCGCTGCATTGGGGGAAATTGTTTTTCTATGCATTCCCTCCTTTCTGCCTCATCAGTTGGGTATTACGCAAAATACAACAAGACTCGGCATCTGGTATTTTGGTAGTGCCCGATTGGCCTAATCAACCATGGTTCCCTGTGATACTCGACATGGTCTTAGAACCATGTATCACCATCCTGAAACGACCAGATTTGTTGGTTCATCCCGTAACTGGGGATAGCCATCCATGTCATAATACGACAAACTTATTAATTTGTAGAGTTTAAAGAAACCTCTACTGGAACTGGGACTGACGGACCGAACATTGAACATTATCTCAGCGGCTCACAGGCAGTCCACCAAAAAACAATATCTGGTATACATCAGGAAATGGGAGATATATTGTCACAGAAACAACATCACTTACAGCTCGATGAACATAACGTCTGTTCTGGAATTCCTGGCAGGCCTCCATTATGATGAGGGGCTCAGTTACAGTGCCATTAACTGCGCCAGAAGTGCCCTTTCAGCATATCTATGGCGAGGATCAGAGTGTCATTCTGTTGGGACTCACCCCCTGGTAACCAAACTTATGAGGGGAATTTTTAATATCAATCCCCCAAGAACCAGGTACTCTCAAATATGGGATGTGAGTATTGTCCTAACGTTGCTAAGGAACTGGTCTCCAGCAACAGCTCTGTCCCTGCAAAAACTGACGCATAAAACAGTCATGCTGATGGCTTTGGTCACAGTACAAAGGGTACAGTCTTTACATAAGTTAAGGCTGGACAATATGACTTCTTCAACAAGAAATATACCTTTTCATATTCACGAATTAGTCAAACAGAACAGACCGGGACCATCAGGCCTCAAAATAGAATTTAGGGCTTACCCTATAGATGATCGTCTCTGTATAATAAAACATTTATTGTTATATATGGAGAACACCAAAAACATCAGAGGCTATGAGATGGCACTACTAATCAGCCACAAGCAACCCCACAAAAATGTGTCGGTTCAAACTATTTCCAGATGGCTGAAACAGGTTTTAACAACAGCTGGAGTGGATACTAACATATTCAAATCTCATTCCACCAGGGCTGCAGCTACATCGGCAGCTATGGAGTTGGACGTACCGATGGACCAAATCCTGGAGACAGCAGGATGGTCAAGGGAAAAAACGTTCCAACAATTCTACCATAAACCAGTGGTTAAACCTGGAACTTTTGCAGAATCAATTTTAAGTTCTGTAATATGATTTCACCCCATGAAATAGGGGCTATAATTTGTTGTTAATAACTTTATCATGGATTTCAATGTCGGATTCATGTTTAAACATGTTAACACAATTCCTCCCTTAGTCAATTAAGGCAGATGTGATGCATGGACTCGTTTCCACGGCATGAAATCACAGAGCTTTGAAATCTTCACGTAGTCACTCACGTGACTCCGAAGTAAAATAGTAAGATTAAACGAGAACTTACCAGTTCGAAGTTTGATCGTTATTTTATGAGGAGTAACGTTGAGGGATTACGTGCCCTCCGCTCCCACCCTTGATCATAAAGCTCAACTGGTATCCTCTTCTCTAATCTTACTATGTTCAGTCATTACTGTTATCTGTGATTTCACACCGCTGCTTTGAAGAATGACACGCATGCGTCCTGGCGGGTTCTTCACGTAATCCCTCAACGTTACTCCTCATAAAATAACGATCAAACTTCGAACTGGTAAATTCTCGTTTAATCTTACTATTTACCATGATCAAAGCTGCACATTGAGGGAATGTAAACCTTTGCTGTGGATACAAAATCTCAGAGTTATTAATGAAAGCACAAATGGGCACATAAGTTGTCAAGACTGCCTGAATTTGTGGGAAGTACTTGTAAATTCAGAGCCACCTGGCCCTCCTGACCACCTAAATTCAGAGTAGTTAAAATCATTTATTTACAAATACACCCTCTGAAACAACAATGAGGAGCAACTTGGTAAAACACAAGTAGCAATATGGTTTCCACTTGGTTAGGGAACATTTCTGGAACACATAGGTGTCGTTTTGGGTTGGGACCATCTTCAGAGAGCGTGCATTTATCACTAGAGTAATGAAATGTGATGGAATTAAATGAAATTAAATGAAATGTCAAAGACAACTTCACATTTATCCACGTTATAGTGCATTGCTTAAGTTTATGTCCACTTGCTCAATGTAAGTATCCTTGAAGCCTTCTTGTTTTCTCTACATTCTGTACCATTATCTAAGTCATAGATATACAATATGAAGAGCTGAAGCTCCAGCACTCATCCCTGTGGTATTGCATTAGTTTTCATCTACCACCCCAAAAGACCCATCTCCTGCTTTCTGTCTGTCAATCACTTTCAATACCTTATTCCAAACACCATATCCTTTAATTTTACATGTCAATCATTTACCACATATTTTATCAAATGCTTTCTGAAAACCCACGCACACTATACCCATTTATTTTCCTTATCTAATTTATCAGTACATCTTCAAAAAATTCCAGTTAGATTTCAAACATGATTCCCCTTCCAGAAATCCATGTTGGCTGCAGGTTAACTCTGTTTGTTGCTCTCTTAATCAATTCCATTGCTGAAATCATCCTATGCTCAGGCTTGCTACTTTGCTTGGTAAGCATATATGAATCTTCTTCAGATCTGCCATTATCCTTACCTATTTTCTTTGTCATGCTTGGGTCTCTTTTCCTTGTTCTTATGCAAGGTAAGAATATATAACTGTTTGAGTTCCTCCGTTTATTTCTTAATCAGCCACTGTCATGCTTTTTAATAAATATCCTCAATCAATGATAACAATTCACTCCTCATGCCTTCATAGATTCCCATTAAAATTTTAGACCTTGTTTCAGGTTGAATTATTTCTCTTTCCTTCTTAATGAAGAAGTCTTTCGTGTTATGACCAGATACAGGACAGTGCGATGGGTTTGCAATTATTGAATAAGTATGACAGCATTTCACGTTGTTGGCACATCTTTACTGCACATCATAGTTAAAATGAGTGAGCTAATTATGTAAGTGTGTCAGGGGCAGCCAAAGGACAATTTTGTATATTTTGTGTTCTGTAAGTTGCAGCACAGCTGCACAATGTCTTCGTCACTTGCCCAACAGCACTAAAAATGCTCCTGCAATTCGGGTTTATTGGCATCGGCAGAATCGGTTATAGATGGATGTCAATGAGACAGGCGTCTCAGTTCTTTGCCATGTGGATTGTGGCCTGAATTTTTATGTTCCAGAAGAAACTGTAATGTTGATCTGGATTACTTGTGGGCTGTTCTAAGCAGACTGCAGGGTAGTTTTGCATGCACACAATATGTTGAGGTTAAGAAACATTTCCAAAGTGGCAATGTTCAGCATGGGCATATCTGCATTATAAGAAATATACACTGAATGCATGCCAACATTACAATTTTGGGGTCAATCTTGTACCCTTAACAACAAATCACTAATAAGCGTAAAAGCAACTTGAATTGTTAGCATTTGATAAAAATCTTGAGTATTCCACTGGATGATATTTGAGAATCAGTTCAGAATTCCAATTTGGCCTTCTTTTAAGTTGTGTTTGTGACATTCTGGTCTGGGTAAGAGCAGTTGATAGATTGAACATAGCTCACAGTGAGAAACAATGGACTGGATTAAGTTTTCTCGCTCGACTCTTCCTTGCACATGAAATGGAATAGGATTGAATGGCTGGGAATGCTATAGATGCACTTAAAATTCAGCATGGTTCAAGGATTCTTTACAGTTTAAAGATGTGAAATGCCAGACACCATTTAAAAATCGAACATTTCTGGGAGTTTTCTGGTTTAAGGCAGAGTCTCCTAATTTTGAACACAACATTTTGATCGCACAGATGACATTAAAATTTTGCTGAAGTAGCTGCAATGAACATCTACCCTGATTGCGGAATGGACCAGTGAGAACTGCCTGTTCTATGTTAGTCTTTTGGTTGAGGGATGGGCAACAAATGATAGGACAAGAAGATCATTGTTGTTAGTAAGCAACATAAAATTTAAAGGTGATCACCCTAATAAACATTATGCATGAGGCAGAACCAACTTAAAACTGAAACCATTTATGATATTTTTAATATTTGTAATTTCATTTGTCTTCACTGTGTACATCTATTTTAAAAGTAATAATACATAAAACATTTTTTTTTAGAGCCAATGAATATTAATATTGAGACATAAATACTGCAGATGCTGGAATTCTGAGCAAAAACAAACTGCTGAAGAAACAACATATAATCCTCCAACATTTTCCCCACCTCCAATGGGATTCCACTGCTGGCCACATCTTCCCATCTCCACCCCTTTCTGCTTTCTGCAGAGACCATTCCCTCTGAAACTCCCTGGTCAACTCGTCCCTTCCCACCCAAACCCCCTCCCCAGTTACTTTCCCTTGCACGCGGAGATGCAAAACCTGTCCATTTACCTCCCCCCTTGACTCCATCCGAGGACCCAAACAGTCTTTCCAGGTGAGGCAGAGGTTCACTTGCACCTCTTCCAATGTCATCTGCTGTATCCGCTGTTTCAGGTGTCAACTTCTCTACATCGATGAGACTAAGCGCAGACTCGGCGATCGTTTCGCTGAACACCTCCGCTCAGTTCGTATTAGCCTACCTGATCTCCCGGTGCCTCAGCACTTCAACTGCCCCTCCCATTCCCAATCTGACCTTTCTGGCCTGGGCCTCCTCCATTGTCAGAGTGATGCCCAGTGCAAATTGGAGGAACAGCACCTCATATTTCGCTTGGGAAGTTTACACCCCAGTGGTATGAACATTGACTTCTCTAACTCCAGATAGCCCTTGCTTTCTCTCTCTATCCCCTCCCCCTTTCCAGTTTTCCCATTAGTCTTACTGTCTCCGACTACATTCTATCTTTGTCCTGCTCCCTCCTCTGACATCAGTCTGAAGAAGGGTCTTGACCCGAAACGTCACCCATTCCTACTCTCCAGAGATGCTGCCTGACCCGCTGAGTTACTCCAGCATTTTGTGTCTATCTGTTAAAGGAATTCAGTGGGCCAGGAAGCATCGATGTAGGAAATGGAAAGATGATGTTTTGGGTTTATTCAGACTTCAAAGATTCATGACCTAAAATGATATCTGTTCATTTCCATCCACAGAACATTAATATTCCTGTGAAATATTTCAGCAAAACTTTTTCACCACTTATTACACCTGAAAGTCACTGGATTCTCATTTGCGTTGGTTAGATTTGGGTCTGAGGCTTGTTTTAACTGTTACAAAATTGTATCATTTCAGCGTTTGTCTGAAAGGAACATGGAGCCTATTCAATTCTTCAGGTTGATTTGAGTGACGTTATTATCAAATTTTCAATAATCAACATTGTTTTTGTGATTTTTTTGTTGTTGTACATACTAATTATATGTTTCCTGTTAACCCTTTGATATAATTAATGTAACAAAATAGGATAATGATTCCTCTCCTGGGGGGTGGATATGTGAGCAAGATTTCACTAGATAAAGGAGCCTCCAATAAAATTGAAGTAATTTGATTTGAAATTTCAGCTTAATTTGGTTTAGTTTATTATTATCACATGTGACTAATCACAATATCGGACAGGTACAGCGAAAAGCTTTTTGTTAACAAGATAAAGTTAACAAGTTTGTTTTACAAGTTAAAATACACTGTATGCAAGGTATCCTAGCCATAGAGTTGATGACAGTTTTGGAGAATTTCTCATACAGCTTTAATACCGTCAAAGTATATCAGACTTAATAGGGAGTGAGGGACATTTATTTTACTGAGTGTAAATAAGCAGGGGTTTTGGTGAAAAGGAGAGGAACCACTAAGCTATGGAGACAATCATTGTAGTCCATGGGAACTAGGGAAACCTAAATGGAATTGAATGAAGCAGTATACAATATTTGGACATTTTAAACTGAGGTGGTTCACGTTGCGGTTGCAATGACTTATTTTACAGTAGTTATGATTCAATTTGTCCGGATCAGGTTCCATCTACACAACTACCTAGTCACCTGCTGTAATTGTAGGTTCTGATGATTACATCTGTTCGGGAAGTTTCTTCAAATACTAATCGTGTTCCGTGTGCCAGTAGACAGAACTTCGATGTTTGTTTAAATATTTTACATTTCTAATAAACTAACCAGTGTAATTTAAAAGTAGCTTTTGCTCATAGTGAAGGGTTGTACTCTCACTAAAATAGCATATTCTTGCTAATAAACCCATCTTCAGTTGTACAAGCAAAACATCTCCATGATGGCTCTGTAAAAGACCTTTAACCAGAAAAAGGTGAAAATAAGTAAATTTAATTCTAATATGCATCCCAAATTCTTCCCGTTCAAGGAAGATTTTATGTATGTGAATTCAAGTCAGCTTAATGGCAAACTAAATTGAAACTTACTTGGCATAATTTGAAGTTGATTTTGGTTGCAATTTTTCAATTGCACCCAAAGCAGAAACCTTATCCACGAGGACTATATAATTACTGCCCAAAATTTAATCCTTTAATTTCAGTTTTCGTTAAGCATTACTCAATGTGTTTTTCATATTCTGTTTTTTGTAATTCCTCATGTGGTAACATTGAACAAATTTTTATAACAGGTAACCAGAATTTAATTCCAGGAAATCCTATAATCCAAAACTGTAAAAATACAGAACTTGATTATTCAGTCACCATGAACTAATAACCCTCATTATAAATGAATGGAATTGTGTCAAGCAATCTCAAAATACCAGTAAAAGCTCAGAATTCTGTCAAACGAATGGAAGCCAGAAATTCTGGTCCTAACTATGAACCAACAACACAAGTGGATACTCCTGGCTCTGAGCCTTTGTAAACAGAAGAGTGAAATGGATTTTGGGGGATATAAGAAGGAAGTGGCAGGGTACTGTCAAAAAACGTTTAAATATTTGTTCTTTTATTTGGCATGCCTGCACCTGCAGGCCAGTGTTTTCATGGGAGGCAGTGGAGAAAGCTTATAGATGCCAACTATTCAGGACATTGAGCTGAGCTACTGTGGGCTATTTCATGCTCCACTCTTGGGAATCCTGGGCTAACAGGAGAAGAGGGTGGTCAGGATCCTGCACAAAGCAGATAGAATAATTTTGTAAGGGTCTCCCTACCTAAACAAAACTCTAGGTCATTAGCCACTTGCGGCAGCTTTGTATATGATGTATATCTCAGGAAAGAGCAAGAGATTCGTTACCATCTGCAATCTCTGGTCCATTCTCCTATAAAATGAAATGATAACCAAAGATCTTATAGCAAAGCTCCGCTATAGGATTTTTGATGATAACAGAGTAGTGAAATGAATTTGTATCACAAGTTTGCTCTCCAGCTAGAGAGACCTTGTAAAGTAGCAGCTGGCCCACCTGGACCACCAAATATAGCGCAGAGCCAGTTATATTGGTTTATTATGGTCATGTGTATGGACTCATGGTTAGAAACTTTGTTTTTCATGCTGTCCAGACACAATAGTTAGAGTGCAGAATGTAGTGATATAGCTACAGTGAAAGTGCAGATATCAAAATATAAAGCTTGCAATGGGGTAAATTGAAAGATAGGGAATTAATCCCTTGTCCATGAGAGGTCTAATCAAGCATCTGATAACATTGAGGAAGAAGCTGTACTTGAATCTGTTGGTATGTGCTTTCAAACTTTTGTATCTTTTGCCTGTCGGGTGATGGGACAAGAGAGAATGACCGGGATGCAAGTGTCATTTATTATGTTGGTTGCGTTCCTGAGTGTATAGGGAGTATAGTCAGGGTCTGAGAATGCAGCCTTGTGGGACGTAAGTGCTGAGAATTATCGTGGAGGATGTTCTGTCACCGACACTTACCGGTTGCGGTCTATGGGTTATGAAGTCAGGATCCAGTTTCAAGGGTGAATGGTGAGTCCTTGATCCAGGAGTTTGCAGATGTGTTTGGTTGGAATGGTTGTGTTGAAGACGGAATGACATAGGAGTTTAACATAGGGTTGTTATATAGTTGTTCCAGGGATAGGTGTAGGATGAGAGAAATTACATCTGCCATGGACCTTTTGCAGTGGTAGGTGATGAAATGGTAGTGGATGTAGTCTGTCTGGGAGGCTGGAGTTGACGTCCGCCATGTCCAGTCTCTCAAAGCACTTCATAGAGGTGGATATTAGAGCCAGTGGATGGTAGTCAGTGAGGCTGCTTCCTTGTTTTTCTTTAGCCATGGTGGCTTCTTAATGCAGATGGGAAACACAGATTGGCATAGAGAAGTTAAATATGTCCACAAATACTTCTGCAAGCTGGTCTGCACAACTAGAGCAAGCTTCACATCAGTGTGGGGTGGGATATAGAGTGCGGTCAGAATAGCCAAAGCGCATTCTCGCAGTAGGTGGTAAGGACATAACCATTTCATTTTCATGGTCTGGGAAGCAGGGTCTCATCAGGTCATAAGGTCATAAGTGATAGGAGTAGAATTAGGCTATTCTGCCCATCAAGTCTACTCCTCCATTCAATCATGGTTGATCTATCTCTCCCTCATAACCCCATTCTCCTGCTTCTCCCCATAACTTCTGACACCCGTACTAATCAAAAATCAAGACTTGCCAGGACCGTCACATCCAAGCACCTCTGACCGACCCCTCCGACATACTTTGCCCAATGATGTTGAATGGTCCATTTGTTAAATTGAGAAGCTTTCAGGTTGTATGGCACAATCGAGTGGCAGGGATGACTCATGTTCTGTAAAACAGAGCACACAGCGGTCTCTCTTTTCCCTGAAGTAGGTGAATCTAGTTTTAGTTGCTGAATCATGCTTCAAATTTTCATATTGTTGAAAACTTTGAACTGCAAAGATTAATATTTTATTTGGATATTTACCTTAATACATCAACAACCCTAGAAACAATGAACATAAGGCTAATGTAGACCTCAGCTTCAATTTCAAAGCTCCTCGACACATGCAGGCATTTGCAGAATGCAGGAGGGAATTTTAATTTTAATTCTGTCGACACATTGAAAATGAGATGGACAGCAATTAATTGGAAACAGATCTATTTGTTGCTCCATTTCTACATTGCAGTCGGTTTATCCCCATTGCTTTTACCAGCTGTCTGCCTCGGATGAAAGCTTTGTTAACACACTCGTCTAATAATGTATTTAGGCTTCAGTACCAATTCAGTGGCAGTGTGGCTCAGTAAAGCATATCAAGGAAGAAGCAGAGGTCCAAAGATGTATTTCTCTTGGTCAGCCCAAGAAGCACACCAGTGTATTTACAGGCCACACCTGAAAATTTGGGACTCTTGCCAAACTTAAGCTCTCATCCCTTCCATTCACATCATGAAACTTAGCCAAGTGCTAACTGATGCCTGGCTGGGAAAGTGGCTGACTTCAAATCAAGCCTAGTCATTTGTTTCAGCTAAGGTCTTCCAAGAAGACTGCTGGCCAAGAAATTCTCTAATTTCCCACCTCCAAGCAAAAATTACCTCTGTAAACACCAGATGAGTATCAGGCAAAATAATGGATGTCCCAGCTTTCTGGTAATAGTTCACTTAGAAAGAAATCCTTTATCACATCATGTGTTTCTGCTGGAATGAATGCTCTTTTCCCAAAGACTTGGCTTTGGTCGAGACCTTTGGCTCTGAGAAACAGGTTTTACCTTGGCAATTTCCCAACACATTGCATATAGCAAGTCGGAGAACATGGGTGTAATTTGCACCTTCATAACCTAGCTGGTAATTTAACAGAAGCAATGGCAAATACTTGCATTACTTTACAACTTTACAGAAATGCCTACGCACTAATTATCAGCCTGGTGAGAGCCATTAAGAACTTAAATACTCCCTCAGCCATTTTATAAAATGTTACTTCTAAAGCTTCACCATGGAAGGTGAAGTCTGCTGTTCTTCAGTTTAGCGTGCAGAGATTCTCATAGTTGATAACTGTTGAAAGGTCAGAGACTGCACCAACATCATAAATCAGAAGTTACTGGGCAAGTGCTTAAATCTGGTTTTATGGCTTACTGGCCTAATGTAGATACATGTCAAAAAGTTGCTATGTCTAGACATGTTCAGGTATGGCATTACATTAGAATCCTATGCTATGGCTGACTCTAGTCATGGCTCTGCAATCTTGCAATTTGTTGTAGATCTGACTATTGGAAACCAATGGTTTAAGTGAAGTCCTCCAATCATTCGATTTTCAGGCAATTTAAATGGCTGGCTTCTGAAGTCTGTTTTTTTTTTCTTTTCACAGTTAAAATATTTTCCACTATCCAACTCCTGGCTTATTGTCAGTGTGTCAGGCAATATGTCAGTGCTGATTATTGAAGTACTGTACATTGTTTACACCATGCATTGGACAGTGTTCTCTACTGGTGACTACTAAGCAAGAGCAAAGTGCAGATTAACTCTCTGAGGGTGATAACAGTGAAACACGAGCAAGCTATTTAATCACTTGAAACAGGATTCATATTCAAATGGCTCTATTTTGTGAACAAGCTTTATGTATATGCCTGCCACAATTCCGCTTTTACCTTAGGTTAACAAAAATCTATCATCTAACACATCTAACAATTGGACTAGAATCAATTGTAGTTGCAGAAGAAAGTCTATTATTGAGGCGAAAGTGCTTCATAATTTAAATCCCAAAAGTTATGCATCAAATTCTTATGTGAATCTACCCAGTCCGACATTCCCCAAGTAATGAAAATCATTGTTTTTACTGTCTACCCTGTGAGTTCCTCAAAATATCTTGAAAACATTGATTGGATCTATCTTCAACCTTCAAATCCTCAACATACAAACATGTTATTTACTTGTTGTGAAATTAGTATTGCAGGCAAGGCAAGTGTTTATTGCTCTTGCCCTTGACATGGTGGTGCTGAGGCAGATTTTTGAACTGTGGCAGTCCCCACAATGTTCATAGATGCATACAACACAGAAGTTGATCCTTTTGGCCCATTTTTGGTCAAGCTGACCATGATGCCCATCCGCCTGCATTTCACACTTAACACATATTCAAGAATTCAATACCATGATCCAAGATGGCATTCATCCCAGGCGGAGATGGATAGAGTCTTGATTAGTACGGCTGTCAGGGGTTATGGGGAGAAAGCAGGAGAATGTGGTTGAGAAGGAAATATAGATCAGCCATGATTGAATGGCAGAGTAACTTGATCGGCTGAATGGCCTAATTCTGCTCCTATCACAAATGAACTTATGAACTCTTTGTGTGTTAATCATAAAAATGGATCTGTAATCGCGCATTACAATCGCTACACTTTTAAATCTCTACTCGACGGTGAACATTTCTTACTTTAACTATGCTCTTATTCCCTTTATCATGTATATGTACACTGTGGATGGCTCGATTGTAATCATATATTGTATTTCCTCTAACTGGTTAGCAAGCAACAAGTGCTTTTCACTGTACCTCGGTACACGTGACAAAAAACTAAACTGAACTAAAATATCAAAATAACTGTCCAATTGCCTTTGTGTTGAAGGCACGGAAACGCCTTTTAAACATTGTAATATTATCTTCCTTCACAAGCTCCTCTGGCAGTTCATTCCATATTTTTAGCACTGTCTTTGTGAACATTTTACCCATTAGATCTCCTTTAAATTTCTCTTCCCTCATCATAAATCACCTTTAATTCTAGACTCTCCTGTCCTTGGAAAAAAGATTTTGACTATCTATGCCCCTCATAATTATGCAAATCTCTGTAAGGTCATCTGTCAGACTCCTACATTCCAGTGAGAATGAATCCAGTCTGTCCAATCTTTCCTTATAACTATATCCCTCCATTCCAGGCAACATCCCGAGAAATGTCAATGGGACTCTCTCCATTGCCATCACATCTACCTGTAGTTTTACACATCTACAACTTGATGCTCTAAATGTTATACACAATGCTGCAAAACAGGAAGGCAAGCATGCCAAATAACTTCATTAAGGCTAGATCTACTTGTGTCGCCACATTCAGTGAACTATGAATGTGTACCCCAAGATCTCCCTAAGCAGAATTTATTCGAGCAGAATTTAACTTCCAACATGCATTACATTGCACATGCGCCCTCTCACATTTATATGATTACTTAATCATGCCGATCTTTGGACATTCACAGTAAGGTCAAACAATGTGGGCAGCTTGGCATGCCTTGTACAAAATGTATTTGTGTGCTGGAGGCTCACGCTATCACATGGAAACCAGACCCCTGGAGAGGTGATGCACACTACATTGATAGTTAAGAGCTTATCTCCACAGCTGAGATCCAGGATGTCCAGATGGTAGGTGTCATGTATGGATATGTTTTTTGCGTTTTCTCCTCTCCCTCCTAACCAATCTTTATTACAAAGGATTACGATGGAAACACAACACAAATACAAGCCAATCAGTCTGGGCCAAATTGAAAGCACCACATGATAGCCCATGGCTATCTGGACTACACTTCTTCCCACCCTTCTCCCAATTCCTCCGTCTACGCCACATCTGCACCCAGGATGAGGTGTTCCACACTAGGACATCAGAGGTGTCCTCATTCTTCATGGAATGTGGGTTCCCTCTTCTACCATAGATGAGGCTCTCACCAGGGTCTCTTATATACCCCGTGATTCTACTCTCACTCACCATCTCACTAGTAACAAGGGCAGAGTTCCCCTTGTCCTCACCTTCCACCCTACCAGCCGTCACATACGCCAAATAATCATCCGTCATTTTCGCCGCCTCCAACGTGAAGTTATTTGCTTTACAGAGGCCCAGGAACCGTTGGAGCGGTTGCAGAGGGAGGAGCCTAAATCTGTAACGTTCCAACGTTCCATTCGCATTTCAAAACAAGCGGGCTTGAGGATGCCGCTGATTGGTGGAAGCGGACAAGAGGGAGCAGCTGATTGGGAGTCAGATCCCTGCTGATTTCTTCCAGCAGTTTGTATTGTATCCAGGGTAAGGGGGGAGAATGAGTGCCAGGGCAGTTTACTGTTCTGGATGTCAGATGTGGGAGGTCAAGGAATCTGATAGCCTTCCAGGCGTCCACATCTGCGCCAGGTGCATTGAGATGGGGCTCCTAAGGGACCGTATTAGGAACCTGGAGCAACAGCTCGATGACCTCCGTCTGGTCAGGGAGAGCGGGGAAGTCATAGAGAGGAGTTACAGAGAGATGGTCACTCCAAGACCACAGGAGGCAGGCAAGTGGGTCATGGTTAGGAGGGGCGAGGGGCAGAGGCAGGGACTAGAGAATACCCCGGTGGCTGTATACCTTGACAATAAGTACTCCTGTTTGAGTACTGTTGGGGGGGACAGCCTACCTGGGGGTAGCAACAGCAGCCGGGCCCCCTGTACAGAGACCGGCCCTGTTGCTCAGAAGGGTAAGGAAAAGAAGAGGAGGGCAGTAGTAATAGGGGACACTATAGTTAGGGGGTCAGATAGGCGATTCTGTAGATGCAGTCAGGAGACCCGGATGGTAGTTTGCCTCCCTGGTGCCAGGGTATGGGATGTGTCTGAACGTGTCCAAGATACCCTGAAATGGGAGGGAGAGGAGCCCGAGGTCGTGGTACATCTAGGTACCAATGACATAGGTAGAAAAAGAGAAGAAGTCCTGAAATTTAGGTGAGTTAGGAAGAGAGTTAAGGAGAAGGACCGCAAAGGTAACAATCTCGGGATTACTGCCTGTGCCACGCGACAGTGAGAGTAGGAATGGAGCGAGGTGGAGGATAAATGCATGGCTGAAGGACTGGTGCAGAAGGCAGGGATTCAAGTTTCTGGGTCATTGGGACCTCTTTTGTGGAAGGTGTGACCTGTACAAAAAGGACGGGTTGCATTTGAACCCGAGGGGGACCAATATCCTGGCGGGGAAATTTGCAAAGGCTACTGCGGAGACTTTAAACTAGAACAGTTGGGGGGTGGGACACAAATAGAGAAAGCTAGTAGACAGTGTGTGAGGCAGGAGGCAGAGAAGGGAAGCACTCAGGCCCAACATGTAAGGGGGAAAGAAGAAAAAAATAATAAACAGAGAATAAGAGGTGGTGGGTTTCTTAAATGTGTGAGCAGGGTGACAGAGGGGTGTAAAATGAAGGTAGAAGCAATAGGTAGTAAGGTGAAAAGTAGGCAGACAAATCCAGGGCAAAAATCTAAAAGGGCCACTTTTCAACATCATTGTATAAGGGGTAAGAGCGTTGTAAAAACAAGCCTGAAGGCTTTGTGTCTCAATGCAAGGAGCATTCGTAATAAGGTGGATGAGTTGAATGTGCAGATAGCTATTAATGATTATGATATAGTTGGGGTCATGGAGAGATGGCTCCAGGGTGACCAAGGCTGGGAGCTGAACATCCATGGATATTCAATATTCAGGAGGGATAGACAGAAAGGAAAAGGAGGTGGGGTAGCGTTGCTGGATAGAGAGGAGATTAACGCAATAGAAAGGAAGGACATTAGCTTGGAGGATGTGGAATCGATATGGGTAGAGCTGCGAAACACTAAGGGGCAGAAAACGCTAGTGGGTGTTGTGTACAGGCCACCTAACAGTAGCAGTGGAGTTGGGGATGGCATCAAACAGGAAATTAGAAATGCGTGCAACAAAGATAAAACAGTTATAATGGGTGATTTCATCTACATATAGATTGGGTGAATCAAATTGTCAGGGGTGCTGAGGAAGAGGATTTCTTGGAATGTATGCGGGATAGTTTTCTAAACTAACATGTAGAGGAACCAACGACAGAGCAGGCTATTCTAGACTGGGTATTGAGTAATGAGGAAGGGTTAGTTAGCAGTCTTGTTGTGCGTGGCCCCTTGAGCAAGAGTGACCATAATATGGTTGGGTTCTTCATTAGGATGGAGAGTGACATTGTTAATTCAGAAACAAGGGTTCTGAACTTAAAGAAAGGTAACTTTGAGGGCATGAGATGTGAATTGGCCAAGATTGACTGGCAATTGATTCTTAAAGGGTTGATGGTGGATATGCAATGGAAGGCATTTAAAGGCTGCATGGATGAACAACAACAATTGTTCATCCCAGTTTGGCAAAAGAATAAATCAGGGAAGGTAGTGCATCCGTGGATAACAAGGGAAATCAGGGATAGTATCAAAACAAAATATGAAGCGTACAAATTAGCCAGAAAAAGCAGCTTACCAGAGGACTGTGAGAAATTCAGAGTCCAGCAGAGGAGGACAAAGGGCTTAATTAGGAATGGGAAAATAGATTATGAAAGAAAACTGGCAGGGAACATAAAAACTGACTGCAAAAGTTTTTATAGATATGTGAAGAGAAAAAGATTAGTTAAAATAAATGTAGGTCCCTTGCAGTCAGAAACAGGTGAATTGATCATGGGGGACAAGGACATGGCAGACCAATTGAATACCTACTTTGGTTCTGTCTTCACTAAGGAAGACATAAATAATCTGCCGTAAATAGCAGGGGACCATGGGTCAAATGAGATGGAGGAACTGAGTGAAATCCAGGTTTGCCGGGAAGTGGTGTTAGGTAAATTGAATGGATTACAGGCCGATAAATCCCCTGGGTCAGATAGGCTGCATCCCAGAGTACTTAAGGAAGTAGCCCCAGAAATAGTGGATGCATTAGTGATAATTTTTTTAAACTCCTTAGATTCTGGAGTAGTTCCTGAGGATTGGATGGTAGCTAGTGTAGCCCCACTTTTTAAAAAGGGGGGGGGGGGGGGGGGGGGGAGAAAAAGGGGAATTAAAGACCAGTTAGTCTAACATCTGTAGTGGGGAAACTGCTAGAGTCAGTTATTAAAGATGGAATAGCAGCACATTTGGAAAGTGGTGAAATCATTGGAGAAAGTCAGCATGGATTTATGAAAGGTAAATCATGTCTGACGAATCTTATAGAATTTTTCGAGGATGTAACTAGTAGAGTGGATAAGGGAGAACCAGTGGATGTGTTATATCTGGACTTTCAGAAGGCTTTTGACAAGGTCCCACATAAGAGATTAGTATACAAACTTAAAGCACATGGTATTGGGGGTTCAGTATTGATGTGGATAGAGAACTGGCTGGCAAATAGGAAGCAAAGAGTTGGAGTAAACGGGTCCTTTTCAGAATGGCAGGCAGTGACTAGTGGGGTACCGCAACGCTCAGTGCTGGGACCCCAATTATTTACAATACATATTAATGATTTGGACGATGGAATTGAATTCAACATCTCCAAGTTTGCGGATGACAAGAAGCTGGGGGGCAGTATTAGCTGTGAGGAGGATGCTAGGAGGCTGCAAGGTGACTTGGATAGGCTGGGTGAGTGGGCAAATGCATGGCAGATGCAGTATAATGTGGATAAATATGAGGTTATCCACTTTGGTGGCAAAAACAGGAAAGTAGACTATTATCTACTAGACTGGTGGCCGATTAGGAAAAGGGGAGATGCAACGAGACCTGGGTGTCATGGTACACCAGGCATTGAAAGTAGGCATGCAGGTGCAGTAGGCAGTGAAGAAAGCGAATGGTATGTTAGCATTCATAGCAAAAGGATTTGAGTATAGGAGCAGGGAGGTTCTACTGCAGTTGTACAGGGTCTTGGTGAGACCACACCTGGAGTATTGTGTACAGTTTTGGTCTCCAAATCTGAGGAAATACATTCTTGCCATGGAGGGAGTACAGAGAAGGTTCACCAGATTGATTCCTGGGATGTCAGGACTTTCATATGAAGAAAGACTGGATAGACTCAGCTTGTACTCGCTAGAATTTAGAAGATTGAGGGGAGATCTTATAGAATTACAAAATTCTTAAGGGGTTGGACAGGCTAGATGAAGGAAGATTGTTCACGATGTTGGGGAAGTCCAGGACAAGGGTTCACAGTTTAATGATAAAGGGGAAATCTTTTAGGACCGAGATGAGAAAAACATTTTTCACACAGAGAGTGGTGAATCTGTGGAACTCTCTGCCACAGAAGGTAATTGAGGCAAGTTCATTGGCTATATTTAAGAGTTAGATGTGGCCTTTGTGGCTAAAGGGATCAGGGGGTATGGAGAGAAGGCAGGTACAGGATACTGAGTTAGATGATCAGCCATGATCATATTGAATGGCGGTGCAGGCTCGAAGGGCTGAATGGCCTACTCCTGCACCTATTTTCTATGTTTCTATGTTTCTATGTGACCCTACCACTTGTCACATCTTCCCATCTCCTCCCCTGGCTGCTTTCCGCAGAGATTGCTCCCTCCGTAAATCCCTGGTCAATTTGTCCCTTCCCACCCAAACCACCCCCTCTCCGGGCACTTTTCCTTGTAACCGCAAGGAATGCTACACTTTACTTCGCCCTTGACTCCATTCAAGGACCCAAGCAGTCTTTCCTGGTGTGGCAGAGGTTCACCTGCACCTCCTCCAACCTCCTCTATTGCATCCGCTACTCAAGATGTCAGCAGCTCTACATCGGTGAGACCAAGCATAGGCTTGGCGATCGCTTCTCTGAACACCTCCGCTCAGTTCGCAATAACCAACCTGATCTCCTGGTAGCTCAGCACTTCAACTCCCCCTCCCATTACGAATCCGACCTTTCTGTCCTCGGCCTCCTCCATGGCCAGGGTGAGGACCACCGTAATTTGGGGGAGCAGCACCTCATATTTCGCTTGGGCAGTTTGCATCCCAGCTGTATGAACATTGACTTCTCTAATTTCACGTAGTCCTTACTTTCTCCTCCCCTTCTCAGCTCTCCCTCAGCCCACAGGCTCCTCCTCTTCCGTTCTTCTTCCCGCCCCATACAGACAGCACCCGTTGTCAGGAATGAACTTGGGTCTCTGGCATTGTGAGGCATCAACTCTACTATTGTGCAATCATGCCACCCACAAGATTTATGGAGTTTCTGAAATCCCAATTTAGCTTTTTATATTTATTGTTTATGGTTATGCTCTTACTCAGAGGTGGAAACATTTTCTAGGTGTACACTCTATCAACCATTTTCATCATGCTAAAGGCTTCTGTTAAGTTGTCCCTCAGCCTTCTTTTCTCAAGAGAAAGGAAAACAATTTTACTTCGGAGTCACGTGAGTGACTACGTGAAGAACCAGTCCAGCACGCATGCGCGACATGAGCGTTCACGCAGTGCAACAGCGACGAACGGGAGTACGAGCGCTCCCGCTACAAGCCTGAAAGAACGGACCGTTAGGTAAGTACTTACCCTCAGGTTCGAATTTACTACTTTGCTCCTCTTTGTTGCTCCAGGGGAACTGGAGACAGCAAAGCAGAACAGAGGGATGCGGCCCCCGTTCGACTCCAGGGAAGGAGCGTTCCGTCAGTGGAGGGGAGAGAGGTGGCACCGGGACCGCACACGTTGCAGTCCACAGTCAGGGTACTGAGCCGATGCCCAGTCCGCTAACAACTGTCTGACCAACAGCAGCGGACTGGAGTAAACTAAAAAACCGGCCGGTAACCGACATACTCCCGACAAGGAGACTCGCCGCCCGAGAACCGCAGAAATGCCGCCCGAAAATGGCAGGCAGCCTCTAGCAGCAAAGTCAGAACCAAACCTCAGGCTGGAGACAGACACGGAAGATGGAATCGGCTCATCAAACTACCGCCCGAGAGCAAGTAAGTGTCTGTTCTCCAAGCCTAGAGTAAGGTCATGGAGCCAAAAACTCCAGCGAGACTTGCCTCGGGAGCAGGGGCAAGCTCGCCAAGGGAGCATAACATTCCCGCTCCAGTGCACTACAGCACTGGCCATCTCCCTTATCGAGGGATCGATGGCGACCAGGACTTGGCTGGTCAAGAAGAGGGGTCACTGGCTGAACAACATCGGGAGTATGCTTGAGGTACAGGATCAGGAAGAGCTGCTGGGTGTGGCCGCTATGTGGCTCCACCACTAGCGAGATGGCCTTTCAGCCTCAACTGACGGCCAGCTTACTACCTGTTCTTTTCAAAAAACCTCTCCAAGACAGGTAGTCATGAGGCGTTGGATTTCATCACGCCTCCCCAAAATTGCATTTACTCAAAGTGCCCACCATTATTGGGGGGTACATTGAGCAAAGCGTAATACCACAAAAACCCCAAATATCTTAAATTGCATTTGATACCCCTGACGTCGACTATCATTTTCGCATGCTCATTCCAGAGGGGCAGGGTAGTATGGCAAAACACTTGACCCTACTGTTCACAGTATGCTCCGCAACTTCTCGAAGGAAGTAATAAAACCTGCCCTCAACCTAAAATATTCGCAGGACTGTGAGAACGCCGACCTCACAACCACAGATCCTGCTATCTGGCAAAGTTACCAAACCAAGCCTAAGAAACTGGATGAAGTATCCAAAATATTCGGCATCAAGAGGGCAGGGCCTGGAATGAGCACCACACAAAACCAGACAGCAGTACCTCCACGCGTCCACCAGTAGGCGTCTACTTAATGGTACTGGTGAAAGCTCGGGGCCCGCATGCCAACCCCCGTAAGCCCTTTCAGGCCAGGGTCCAGAGCGGGCCCCATGGAAAATGCGCCACCCCCCAACAACACCATCCCTACAGGCAAGGAACCAGAAACCGAAGAAATGAACACAAACAGTGAAGACAGATAAGTATGGTTCCTACCATCACATAAAAGGTGAAGGTGTATTGGGGGGGGGGGGGGTGGAGGATCACACCTGGGTTGGGAACATGAAGAACTATCACACTTGGTAGTTATATACCAAAAGTATTCAAGGATAAAAATTGAATTAAGAAACCTACCACCAGTTCAGCATGCACCCCAAAAGGGTCTACCCTCCCACTAAAAAAGAACATGAGGGACTAGCTAACTGGAGAAGATATACTAGGGGTCATAAATAAGCCTAATATGAACCTTTGGTACCAAAAAATCCAAGATGGTGAATGTCGCACCATCATTGATATACAAGGGGTCATAAAGAAGCCTAATATGAACCTTTGGTACCAAAAAACCCAAAGATGGTGAATGTCGCACCATCATTGACTTAACCACTTCAGTATTCTCACCAGGTTACACACTAATGGAAACTTGTAACTGCTAACCATGGATTTCCTAGGATACTTTATGGTAGACATCTACTTAAAAGATGCATACTATTCAGTACCCATTCATAAAGATTTTCGGAGATACCACAATTTACCATGTTTAAACTAAATACCCATACCCAGAACATGGTGGCAAATGGACTAATCTGGAGTCGTCATCACTATAGATACTGGGCATAAAACCTAGTTGGAAATATTGAGTACGTTCTATTGGTAAAAGCATATTATTCAGTAGTGCACCATTTTGCATGTTCGTTTATAAATCAACAACATCACAGTGGTGGCATATACCAACCACTTGGACAGAATAAAATCGATATAATGTGACAATTTATTTAACAGTTGGTAACCGTATGTCGTCAAACATATTCGACCATCAGCAAACTTACCTACCAGGTGAGCTAAATATTGTAAACAGATATATTAAACCAAAGTATTTGCTGAAATTACAAAGCAATATGGAACACCAGATATCGATTTCCCTGTATTTCAATTGAATCACCACGTACCGATGTATGTCACATGAAACCAAACTTTGAGGCAGCGGCAATGAATACATTCTCGCTGAACTGGGGGGGGGGGAATCTAATCTCTCTGTTCTCCCCTTTTTTCTACCTCATCAGTCAGGTACTACGGCCTCATCAGTCGGGTACTACGCAAACCCACAGTCATGGTTCCCAGTGGTCCTCGACATGGTCATCAAAACCCTAATGATTTCCCAATAGCCCAGACTTATCAACTCACCCAGTTTCAGGCATAAGCCACCCATGCCACGATAAATTAAACTACTGGGTTGCAGATTTGAAAAGACCATTACTGGGCCTGGGTTGCAGATTGGGGAAGACCACTGCTGGGCCTGGATTGTCAAATAGCACTATCGACACGATGATAGCATCCCATCGCATATCCACTAGGGAACATACTTGGCGAACATCAAGAAGTGAGAAGATACTATTCAAATACAGGAACTACATATTCGACTACAACAAAACCTGTACTGGAGTTCCTGGCAGGTCTTCACCACAATGAAGGACTCAGCTACTGCGCCATCAACACAGCCAGAAGTGCTCTGTCAGCCTACTTAACTTGGACACCAGGACAACAGGCCATAGGATACCACCCGCTGGTGATCAAATTCAGGAGAGGCATATTCAACTCTAATCCCCCAGACCTAGGTACATCCAAATCTGGGATGTCAGTGTGGACCTGACGTACCTTAGGGGATGGTCACCAGCCAGGTCCCTCACCCTGGAACAGCCCACCCTGAAGACGGTCATGCTGATGGCCATGTCTCAGCACAAAGAGTCCAGTTCCTCCATCTACTACGATTGGACAATATGGTTATAACACTAGACCGTGTTACATTTACCATTTAGTGGCTGGTCAAACAGAGCAGACCAGGAACATCAGGTCCAGTCATGGAATTCCGGGCATACCCACCTGAACCACGGTTATGTGTCATGACCCACTTATTGAACTACATCGACACAATAATAAATCCTCGAGGGAGAGAAAAAGCCTTATGGGTCAGCCACAAGAAACCTAATGGTCGGGTGACGAGCCAAACTATCTCAAGTGGCTCAAGCAGGTACTTGGAGTTGCTGGAGTAAATACTAACGTGTATAAATCTTACTCCACCAGGGCAGCATCCACATTGGTGACTAAGAGGATGGACGTGCCTATGGACCACACCCTGGCTACAGCGGGGTGGTCTAGGGAGTATACGTTCCAAACTTTTATAACAAGCCACTGGCAGAACCTGTATCGTTTGCAGAAAAAGTATTAGAATCTGCAAAAAATATATAATTTAAGCCCGGAGAAGCAGTTTGGTCTTGTTATTGTTAATGACACCATTATTGTTTTACAAACAGATTCATGGTTGATTACGATAACATACTTCCTCCCTCGAATGACTTCGGCAGCGAGTGAAGTATGAACTGTTACACGGTTTGAAATCACAGAGCTTTAAAATCTTCACGTAGTCACTCATGTGACTCCGAAGCAAAATAGTAGGATTAAACGAGAACTTACCAGTTTGATCTGTATTTTATGAGGAGTTACGATGAGGGATTACGTGCCCTCCGCTCCCACCCTCAATTATAGAGATCATCTGGTAACTTAGTTCTCCTTGTCTTTACTATGTTTATTCAATTATTGTGTTGTTTCTGTGATTCCACACCGCTGCTTTTAAGTATGTCGCGCATGCGTGCTGGACGGGTTCTTCACGTAATCCCTCATCGTAACGCCTCGTAAAATACAGATCAAACTTCAAACTGGTAAGTTCTCGTTTAATCTTACTATTCTATTCATTCTTTCCCAGTATGCAGGCCAGCACAGTTCTGGTAGAATTGATCTGCAGAAACAAGGAACCACAGTTGCTGGTTTATAAACAAAGACACAAAGTGCTGAGTATCTCTGCGGTCAGGCAGCATCTCTGAAGAACATGGATATGTAATGTTTCGGGTCGGGACTCTTCCGCAGACTGAATGGGGGGGGGGTATGAGGTATGAGGCATGTACATTCCCAGAGTGTTAGAGCATCATCCGCAGGTCTGTAACTTTTGTCAATGGAAGTCAGGGGTAACACACAATATGTCTTCTAGATCTCTAGAGAGACTCAGGATTGCTTTTTGTCTTGATGCACAACCACCACCAATACGCATGGTGGCAGTGAAATGAGAATTGTGGAGCCCACAGGTGGAGGTCAGAAGATCCCAATTTTTGAGCAAAGCTAGACTGAGGCAGCCAGTACATTTGTTGCAAACACTAAATTGGGGGAGGGGGCAAGTGGTCCAAGTAAAATGTTTTAAAGTATGTTTAGAAAATAAGCTAGGGTCCCAAAGCAACGAGAATCCACATGTTTACACAGGTTGTAATGCAGCCCCACGTCAGGGATTATAAGGCTAAAGTGAAGGAAAGCTAAAATATTCAAAGTTCTTTCATTCTTGTGGCTATTTTAAACTGCTGAGAAGCAGATTTGTAGTCCGTGCATTTGCCACGACATATCACTCAAGCTATTCCGCTTTTTGTTTGCAGTAAATTATTGGAGAATGTGTGAATTTATCGTCTTTCTTTTTTCCGAATGCTTTTGAAGAACATATTGCTTATCTTCCATTTTTTTCACATAAATTAGCTTCTTTTAAATGTAAGTGAATCTGAGGTGCCAAATAGATGTTTTCCACCAGAATATAAACAAAGCAAAGACGCCAGGTCTTAAATTTGAGCAGAATGGACACCAAATGCGGCTCAATTTTCTTCTTGGCAGTCTGCATAAAATACTTGTAATTTTTTGGAAAATATATCTGCCAACAATTCCAGTCTTTGATACTGCTTGGAAACAGGTGAGTCCTAGCTGACCATAAACACCCTATTTATACTAATCCAGCAACAAATCTTTTATTTTATTTTATCCACATTTTGTCCTTAACGTTCCCAGATTCTACAACTCATCTACATGAGAGGCAATTTGCAGCAGCCAATTAGCCAACCAACCTGCACATTTTTGGACTTGGGAGGAAACCACAGCTCCCAGAGAAAATCTACGTGGTCACAGGGAAAACATGCAGACTCCACACAGACAGTACCGGAGTCAAGTTTCAACTTGGCCGCCTGGCATTGTGAGGTAATGGCTCCGTTGGTTGTAGAAACATAGAAACATAGAAAAATAGGTGCAGGAGTAGGCCATTCGGCCCTTCGCATATTGAATGGCGGTGCTGGCATTCAATATGCAAAGCACCGCCATTCAATATAATCATGGCTGGTCATCGAAAATCAGTACCCCGTTCCTGCTTTTTCCCCATATTCCTTGATTCCTTTAGCACTAAGAGCTAAATCTAACTCGCTCTTGTAAACATCCAGTGAATTTGCATCCACTGCCTTATGTGGCAGATAATTCCACTGTGCCACTGTACTGTCTGACTATATTTGAGATTGAATGGGTATCTTCACTTTCATCAAGTGTGTCAATAAAGGATAGTATATGCTAGGAGCCTGGTCAAACAGATCCCATTTGTTTGAGATTGATTGAAAGATACAACTTGCAAACAGGTCCTTCAGCCCACCGAGTCCACATTAATCACCCATTCACACTAATTCTTATTACGCATTCATAATAAGGTGGTTGAATTGAATGTGCCGTTAGTAGTTAAGGAATATGATATAGATGGAATTACGGAGACATGGCTCCAGGGTGACCAAGGGTAGGAGCTAAACATGCAGGGATATTCTAAATTCAGGAAGGATAGACAGAAAGAAAGAGAAGGTGGGTTGGCATTGCTGGTTAAGGAGTTGATAATGCAATGCTGCAGAATCAGTGTGGGTAAAACTGCACAATAGCCAAGGGTTGAAAATGCTTGTTGGAGCTGTATACAGACCATCAAACAGCAGTAGGGAGGTTGGGGATAGCATCAAGCAGGTAATTAGGCATTCGTGTAGCAAAGCTATAGCAGTTATCATGCGTGACTTTAATCTATATGTAGATTGGGCCAACCAAATTGGTAGCAGCGCTGAGGAGGAGGATTTCCTGGAATGTACATGGGATGGTTTTTTTTAGACCAATATGTAGAAGACCTGACTAGAGGGCAGGCCACCTTGTAATGAGGAAGGATTTGTTCGCGATCTTGTTGTGCAAAGCCCTTTGGGCACCAGTGACCATAATATGGCGGCATTCTGCATTAGGATGGAGAGTGACACGGTTAATTCAGAGACTAGGGTCCTGAACTTAAAGAAAGTAGACTTTAAGAAGGCATAAGATGGGAATTGGCTAGGATAGACCGACAAATTATACTTAAAGGGTTGACGGTGGAGATGCAATGCAAAGATTTAAAGACCGCATGGATGAACTCCAGGAACTGTTAATCCATTTCGGGCGAAAAAATAAAACGGGAAAGGCAGCTCAATCGTGGCTAACGAGGGAAATCAAGGATAGTGTTAAATCCAAGTGAGCGGCATATAAATTGACCAGAGCAAGCAGCAAACTGGAGGACTGGGAATAATTTAGAACTCAACAGAGGAGGACAAAGAGGTTAATTAAGAGGGGGGGGAGCATGAAAGAAAGCTTGCGGGGAATATAAAAACTGACTCTAAAAGCTTCTTTAGATATGTAAAAAGGAAAAGCTTAGTGAAGACAAATGTAGGTCCCTTACAATCAGAGACAGTTGAATTTATAATGGGAAACAAGGAAATGGCAGAACAGTTAAATGAGTACTTTGGTTCTGTCTTCACTATGGAAAACACAAATTCCCAGAAATACGAGGGGACCAAGGATCTAGTGGGAGGAACTGAAAGGAATCCACATTCGTCCGGAAATGGTGTTTGGTAAACTGTTGGGACTGAAGGCAGATAAATCCCCCGGGACTGACGGTCTGCATCCCAGAGTACTCAATAACGAGGCCCTAGAAATCGTGGATGCATTGGTGATCATTTCCCAATGGTCTCTCGACTCTGGATCAGTTCCTGTGGACTGGAGGATGGCCAATGTAACTCCAATTTTTAAGAAAGGAGAGAAAGGGAAAACAGGGAATTATAGATCAGTTAGCCTTACATCGGCAGTGGGGAAGATGCTGGTCGATTATTAAAGATGTTATAGCAGCGCAATCGGAAAGCAGCGACGGGATCAGTCAAAGTGAGCACGGATTTATGAAGGGGAAATCATGCTTGACTAATCTTCTGCAATTTTTTGAAGATGTAATAAGTAGAATGGATAAGGGAGAGCCAGTGGATGTGGTGTATCTAGACTTTCCTAAAACCTTTGACAAGGTCCCACACAAGAGATTAGTGAGCAAAATGAGAACACATGGTATTGGGGGTAGGGTATTGACATGGATAGAGAACTGGTTGGAAGACAGGAAGCAAAGAGTAAGAATTAACGGGTCCTTTTCAGAATGGCAGGCAGTGGCAAGTGGGGTGCCACAAGGCTCGGTGCTGGGACCCGTTATTTACAATATATATTACTGATTTAGACAAAGGAATTAAATGTGCCATCTCCACGTTTGTGAATGACACAAAGCTGGGTGGCAGTGTGAGCTGTGAGGAGGATGCTATGAGGCTGCAGGGTGACTTGGATAGGTTGAGTGAGTGGGCAGATGCATGGAAGTTGCAGTATAATGTGGATAAATGTGAGGTCATCCACTTTGGGGGTAAAAACAGGAAGACAGATTATTATCTGAATGGTGTCAGATTATGAAAAGGGGAGGTGCAACGAGACCTGGGTGTGCTTGTACATCAGTCACTTAAAGTAAGCATGCAGGTACAGCAGGCAATGAAGAAAGCTAATGGCATGTTGGCCTTCATTGCGAGAGGATTTGAGTTTAGGAGCAAGGAGGTTCTACTGCAGTTGTACAGGGCACTGGTCAGACCACACCTGGAGTATTGTGTGCAATTTTGATCTCCTAATTTGAGGAAGGACAGGATTGCTATTGAGGGAGTGCAGCGTAGGTTCACCAGGTTAATTCCCGGGATGGCTGAACTTACATATGATCTTCTTCTTATCGAGTCCACACACATGATTAGAAGTTTTTCAGCCAGAGCTGACACTCTTCTCGGCATCTGCATACAATGGTGTCTGTCTTGCGCTTCTTGTGCATTTCGTGTATGGTGGTGGAAAGATTTGTGAAAACAGGGCTTCAACGTGAACGCTCTTTCCTTGACGCCATTGAAATATGATGAAAGAATGGGTCGACTGGGATTGTATTCACTGGAATTTAGATGGATGAGAGGAGATCTTATAAAAACATATAACATTCTTAAAGGATTGGACTGGCTAGATGCAGGAAAAATGTTCCTGATGTTGGGGGAGTGCAGAACCATGGGTCACAGTTTAAGAATAATGAATAGGCCATTTAGGACTGAGATGAGGAAAAACCTTTTCACCCAGAGAGTTGTGAATCTGTGGAATTCTCTGCCACAGAAGGGAGTGGAGGCCAATTCACTGGATGTTTTCATGAGGGAGTTAGATTTAGCTCTTGAGGCTAAAGGAATCAAGCGATATGGGAAAAAGCAGGAACGGGGTACTGATTTTAGATGATCATTCATGAACATATTGAATGGTGGTGCTGGCTCGAAGGGCCGAATGGCCTACCTCTGCACCTATTTTTCTATGTTTCTGTGTTCTAGCACACTTGTGCATCCTCTCCCGATACACTAGATAGTTTACAAAGGCCAATTAACCTACAAACCGACACATCTTTGCATGTGGGAGGAAAGAGCAGAGCACTTGGTAAAAACCCATGCAGTCATTGGGTGAAAATTCTGTTCCTGAAAATACTCTTCTCCTGAACCACATTAACAATTAGGGAAGTTAAAGTCACCCACTACGGCGACCCTGTTGCTTTTGCATCTTTCCCTAATTTGTCTACAAATCTATTCCTCGACTGCTGGTTATTGGGAGGCTTGTATATAATCTCATTACTGTTCTTATTGTTAACTTGAAAAAAGGTTTCAGTTTTTATTTTCAAAGCATGTGTTTCTTATTTTGATTTGTCTGCAGACAAGATCTGCAACCAAGAATCTAGAAAGGCAACTCTGCAAACCACTCCTTTAAAGAACAATGTCCAACGTGCTCCCCCCCCCCCTAAAAAGGTCCACAAGTTGATCCTTTCAAGCATACATTAGCATTACAAAACTAGAATTTTTAGAAAAAATTAGAATTTTTTGCAAAAATTGGAAATTAATGATAGAGACTGCAAATTGCATATCCATTTGGTCTCGAATTTTGTTTACCAGTAATGGTTGGGAGCAAGTAAAATATCTGACTTGATTCTGCGCAAAATTCTGTGCAATGTCAATAGTTTTTTTTCGCAAAAGGTTTAGAAATTGATTTAACCATAAATAATGTATTTTTGAATTTGGTACCTTTGGAGGAGCAGCAGGGAAAATACAGCTATTTAATTATCCAAAGGATATGGAAGCTTATTGGAATCGAGACACCTTATCTGATATGTCTCTGCATTGAATTAGTTCTATTAAACATATATTCAAAACACCAGAAGAAATACAAAAAATATTTCATGAAATAAAAGCAAAATTATGACTATTCATTGGATTTATGTTAAAGTAATTCATAGAGATCAGAAGCATCAATCAAGTGAACACAGATACAGGGAAGAATTGTCATAATCTATTTTAGCCTTTAATAAATTATACAGGTGGACTTCATCTCTGGAGTTTTCTTCTCTGTTTCATCATTGCCTTTGACTGATCCATTATTTATATCGCATAGAAAACCAGATAAACCATTTATTAATTTAGCAGGTTATACCAGTTCTATACTCAATAGTTGTAACTGATTTAGAAAGAGTTAAGCATCAGTGAAGATGTTCACAGTTCCTTACTTAACATGAATATGGCCCAGTTCTGTGCAAATAGAAAATAAAGTGTAATGCTCAAGACTACATTTGGTACCTACGCCATGTAATCATCATTCCTCCATTGTTTTTGATATATAAATATAAACTATCTCTGTTTTAAAGAAAATATAGAATTTAGCTTGAGGCCAGAAGTTTGAGTCTAACCCAAAGTGTTTCAATGAATGATCCTTGAAGATAACTGCAATCTTTATCTTCATTACTTTTCAATTTACTGCAAAAAAAAGGTAACTTTACTTAAAGTATAATCTTGTCATGTTAATGCATGCCTGAAAGGGTCAACATGTTGGCCTTTGAAATAAAAATACATTGGACATTGTTCTGTAAAAGTAGTGGTTTGCAGAGGAGCCCTTCTAGTTTCTTGGTTGCAGATCCCATCTGTGGACTAATCTGAATCAGAAACATATGCTTTGAAAACAAAAACTAAACCTTTAGAAAAATAAGTGACTATATTCAAGTTAATATACCAGTAGCAAAAAAACCCCCAAAAGTCTAAGAAGGGCAAAGTGGAAAAATAAATCAAGCCAAAAGGAAGGTGTAGATCAAAGGTGTAGATTTGATTGGGTTTTGATTTGCAATTCACTTAACCCACAAAGCAAACCTCCCATTGACTGCCATTTGCAGAACCTCCTTTCCTTAGTAAGTCATACTTGAATGCTGCAATGAGTTACAATCTAAGATATATTCAGGATAGAATAGAATAGAAGAATAGAATAGAATATTCCTTTAATAATCCTTTTCAGGAAATTATTTGCCACGACAGCTTCAAGACAAACATAACATAACACCACGCTTTCATACATAACAAGTTAAAATACGTTAAAATACAAGTTAAAATACAATTAATTTAAAAAAAGTGCAGTTATTTGTGCTCATTAAAAAGTCTTATTGCAGCTGGTAAACAGGACTTCCTGTATCTCTCCGTTTTGCACATTGGTGCAATCAGCCTCTTGCTGAAGATACTGCTCTTGATCACCTTCAGGGCATGGAGTGGGTGAGTGGGGTTTGTCATTATGGAACCTAGTTTATTTAAAGTTCTGGCCTCTGCCACCTGCTGGACCGTTCGTTGCTCAGCCCCGACCACTGAGCCGGCCTTCCTAATTAGTTTGTCCAATCTGTTTTTATCCGCTATACGGGCGCCATCTCCCCAACAGGCCACAGCAAAGAACAGAGCACTGGCCACCACTGAATGGTAGACACTGCACAGTAGGGGTTGGCAGATATTAAAAGACCTCAGCCTCCTTAAAAAATACAGTCGGCTTTGTCCCCTCCTGTACACCGCCTCCATATGACACTTCCAATTCAGCTCACTGTCAAGCTGCACCCCAAGGTACCTGTGATTAGCAACCACCTCCACCTCAGTGCCCTTAATGTTGATCGGCGTTGCTTGAGTCCTCCTCCTCCCCCTCCTAAAGTCCACCACTATCTCCTTTGTTTTTTTGGTGTTGAGATGGAGATTATTGTGTGCGCTCCACTCCACAAAGTTACTTATAATGTCTCTGTATTCCTCCTCATATATAAACGTGTTTTCTTTTTTAAATCTTATTTTAAATCTTATTTTAAATCTTTTTTAAATCTTATTCTCATCATTTTTATTTCACCCAGTAATTAGTAGAGAGCGTCAACAGAAATTCTCAGGTTTTCTTTCAATATTATAAAAGGCTTAAATTGTTAGATTCTCAATCAAGCCACATTCATTCTCAGAGAAGGAAATAAATAAAATGCAATGCTTAATGCTGAATTTTGAATCAAAGAAATTCTAAATAAATAAAAGTTAAAAAAAAAACTTACCTCATTTTCCTCAGTCCCTCAGCACTGGCAATCATACAGTTGTTCATAACATAATCACAACCAGGTGTACATAGTCACTGGAATAATTCCCGAATAGTGCAATCCATGTAAAAAGCATAAATCAGTCTTGCTTATGAAGTTTTCTATTTTAAAATTTCCACTCTGTTTTATTATTAGCAGAGACATATAGCGGGATATGTTTGAAGATACAGTTGCAAAGCTTGCCTAGCTTTAGTAGCTCTGTAGTTGTATTTCCATCACAGCATAAAAATGTAACAAGCTATGGGTTGTTTCTGATTCTATTCAGTGAATACAGTACATGTGGAGATGTTCTGTGGTTTAACCTTACTATTTTATTCGGCATTCTTAAAATATTATTTTGTTTTGATTTTATACAGGAAACTATATGCACACTTTGAAAGTTACATGGATTGTTTGCTGCTTAAAGGCTTTAGTTATTCAATAAGGAATTGTTTTCGACAAACAGAACTCACAATATGCCATTTGGAAAAAAAAGTATATGCAACTTATTTTAGACAACAACTGAAATGGAGAGAGAGGAACATCCTCGACCACTGCTACACGACCATCAAGGATGCCTATTGCTCTATCCCTCGCCCTCACTTTGGTAAATCCAACCATACCACAGTGCTGCTTCTTCCTGCCTACAGGCAGCAATTGAAGAGCGCACCCCCAGAGGTGAGGACTGTACACAGCTGGTCGGGGTAGGGGCAGAGGAACAACTCCAGGAATGTATGGAGTCTGTAGACTGGGCAATGGTCAAGGACTCGGCAACAGATCTGAATGAATATGCCACAATCGCTACAGACTTCATAAAGAAATGTGTGGAGGACTGCATCCCAACAATAACATTCTCAGTGTTTCCTAACCAGAAGCCTTGGATGGACCATGAGATCCGCATTCTTCTGAAGACCATATCCCGGGCATTCAGGTCTGGAGATACAGAGGTCTCCAAGAAGTCCAGATATGACCTTGGTAAGGTAATCAAAAAGGCCAAAAAGGACATCTGCTCCAAGCTGGAGGATGAGACGGATGTTCGGCAACTGTGGCAGGGCTTGAATGCAATCACCTCTTATAAGGCAAAATCAAGAGGCAGCTCAAATGTCAATAGACAATAGGTGCAGGAGCAGGTCATTTGGCCCTTCGAGCCAGCACCGCCATTCAATGTGATCATGGCTGATCATACCCAATCAGTACCCCGTTCCTGTCTTCCCTCCATATCCCCTGACTTCGCTATTTTTAAGAGTCCTATCTAGTTCTCTCTTGAAAGCATCCAGAGAACCTGCCTCCACTGCCCTCTGAGGCAGAGAATTCCACAGGCTCACCACTCTCTGTGAGAAAAAGTGTTGCCTCATCTCCATTCTAAATGGTTTACTCCTTATTCTTAAACTGTGGCTCCTGGTTCTGGACTCCCCCAACATTGGGAACATGTTTTCTGCCTTTAGTGTGTCCAAGCCCTTAACAATCTTATATGTTTCAATGAGATATCCTTTCATCCTTCTAAACTCCAGAGTGTACAAGCCCAGCTGCTCCATTCTCTCAGCATATGACAGTCCCGCCATCCTGGGAATTAACCTTGTAAACCTACGCTGCACTCCCTCAACAGCAAGAATGTCCTTCCTCAAATTAGGGGACCAAAACTGCACACAATACTCCAGGTGTGGCTTCACTAGGGCTCTGTACAACTGCAGAAGGACCTCTTTGCTCCTATATTTGATTCCTCTTGTTATAAAGGTCAACATGCCATTCGCTTTCTTCACTGCCTGCTGTACCTGCATGCTTACTTTCATAAACTGATGTACAAGGACCCCCAGATCCCATTGTACTTCCTCTTTTCCCAACTTGACGCCATTAAGATAGTAATCTGCCTTCCTGTTTTTGCTACCAAAGTGGATAACCTCACATTTAACCGCATTAAACCTCATCTGCCATGCATCTGCCCACTCCCCCAACCTGTCCAACCCTGCATTCTCACAGTTCACACTGCCACCCAGCTTTGTGCCACCCAAATTTGCTAATGTTACTTTGAATCCCTTCATCCAAATCATTGATGCGTAGTGTAAATAGCTGCGGTCCCAGCACCGAGCTTTGCGGTACCCCACTAGTCACGGCCTGCCATTCTGAAAGGGACCCGTTAATCCCTACTCTTTGTTTCCTGTCTGCCAACCACTTCTCTATCCATGTCAGTACTCTACCCCCAATACCATGTGCCCTAATTTTGCCCACTAATCTCCCAAGTGGGACCTTATCAAATGCTTTCTGAAAGTCCAGGTACACCATATCCACTGGCTCTCCCTTGTCCATTTTCCTAGTTACATCTTCAAACAATTCCAGTGAAGCATCACTCCCTGACGAGCTCAATGCGTTTTACGCACGCTTTGATAGGGAGAACACTGATGTGCCTTCCCAAGCCCCCATTCGCCGTGATGGTATTTCAGTCACAGTCACAGGGGCCGACGTCAGAAGATCCTTCAGAGGGGTGAACCCTCGGAAAGCACCTGCACTTGATGGTATACCGGCGTGTTTTAAAAACCTGTGCGGCCCAACTGGCTGGAGTTTTTACGGACATTTTCAACCTCTCACTTCTGAGGACTGAGGTTCCCACCTGCTTTAAAAGGGCATCAATAATACCGGTGCCCAAGAAGAGCAAGGTGCCTGACATGCCTCAATGACTATCGACCAGTGGCACAAATGTCTGTAGTGATGAAGTGCTTTGAGAGGCTGATCATGGCGCAAATCAACTCATACATTGACAAAAACCTGGACCCACTGCAGTTCACTTATCGCCACAACAAATCAACAGTGGATGCGGTCTCACTGGCTCTGCACTCCGCTCTGGACCACTTGAACAACAAAAACTCATATGTCAGGCTGATATTCATTGACTACAGCTCGACATTTAATACCATCATCCCCTCCAAGCTGGTTACCAAGCTCACAAATCTGTGTCTCTGCACATCCCTCTGCTCAATCCAATTGGATCCTCAGCTTCTTCATTCACAGTCTGTCCGTATTGGTGGAATGTGTCATCTTCAATAACAATCAGCACGGGAGCACCTCAAGGCTGCATGCTCAGCCCCCTGCTGTACTCACTCTATACTCATGACTGTGTAGCCGGACATAGTGCGAACTCCATCATCAAGTTCGCCGACGACCTGCTGTGGGACGTGTCACTGATAGGGACGAGTCAGAGTATAGAAGAGAGATGGACCGATTGACCAAATGGTGCCAGCACAATAACCTGGCTCTCAACACTAGCAAAACCAAGGAACTGATTGTGGACTTTGGAAGGGTCAGGATGGGAACCCACAGTCCGTATTATATCAACGGGTCGATAGTGGAAAGGGTGAAGAAGTTCAAATTCCAGGGCGTGCATATTTCCGAAGATCTCTCCTGGTCCCAGAACACTGATGCAATCATAAAGAAAGCACAACAGTGCCTCTACTTCCTGGGAAAATTACGGAGAGTCGGTATGTCAAGGAGGACTCTCTCGGACTTCTACAGGTGCACAGTGGAGAGCATGCTGACCGGTTGCATTGTGGCTTGGTACGGGAACCTGAGCGTCCAGGAGCGGAAGGACTACAAAAAGTTGTAACCACTGTCCAGTCCATCATCGGCTCTGACCTCCCTACCATCGAGGGGATCTATCGCAGTCGCTGCCTCATAAAGGCTGCCAGCATCATCAAGGACCCACACCATCCTGGCCACACACTCATCTCTCCGCTGCCATTAGGTAGAAGGTACAGGAGCCTGAAAGTTGCAACATCCAGGTTCAGGAACAGCTTCTTCCCCACAGCCATCAGACTATTAAACACAACTTCAAACAAACTCTGAACTATAACAGCCTATTGCACTTTATCTGTTTATTTATGTGTGTATATATATATATTCTATGGTCTATGGACACACTGATCTGATCTGGTACAATATTCCTACAGTATTCTGTGGTACTGCAGGAAGCAAGAATGTTATTGTCCTATCTGGGACACATGACAATAAACTCTCTTGACTTGACTTGACTTCAAGTAAACTAGAGTAACCAGAAAAATGGCATTCAGCCAACTGTTGGAGCTGTATGCTGACAACATTCCAGGTTCTCATGAACTTCATCAGGGTCTTAAAAGAGTGGCTACTGAGGTAGGTGATGCATAGGTTTAAATTTTCTGAAGTTCCTTAGATTTGGCAAAATATTCTATTAAATTGGAAAATAGCAGGAATAACTTGTTTATTCACAAAGGGATGGAGACAAACATCAGGACACTCCAAGCCAGGTAACTTAATATCTAACATACAGAATATTTTCAATGCTCCATGTGTTTTATCAGGGCAATAAGACGATGTGCTCCACCACCAAAATCCATTCACATTCCCTTCTAGAATGGGCACTAGAATTGACTCTTAAAAATCTAACCACATTTCCAATTGCCATGTGTCCACTAGCAGCAGATTTCCTCTAAATTTGCTGCCAAAAATGGGAACTACTGTTGGAGGTGGTAGGAGGCACATCAGGTGTGTGGCAAAATTGAGTTGAACCATATTTAAGCAAGATTCCTGCCCTGGATTTTCCATCCTGGGTATTGCTACTTCATGTCCACCAGTAACTAAGAGGTGGCAGGTGGGATTTTTAATTTCTCTAATTGGCAGAACTGAGTGGAAGTAGATTAAATGCAACTTGAAAAGATATAGAAACACGTGCTGACAGTGTTTGCAGTCTCTGCTTGCTAGACACATGCTCAGTGGAGCTGTGAATCAACACAATACCAAAATAGTGCTGATTAGGTTATGGAAATACCGTTAAAACATAATATTAAGGTTAACTCTCAAAGGCAGCATGTAGTGTCTGTGATGAGCAAAGCAGAGCTAATATTTAGGCCCACCGAGTCTGGGCTGTCCAGTGATCATCTGTATACTAGTTCTATCCTACACACTGGGTACAGTTTATAGAAGGCGATTAACCTACAAACCTGCATGTCTCTGGAATACGGGAGGAAACCAGAGTACCCGTGAAAACCCACACGGTCACTGGGCGAACATACAAACTCTGTACAGACAGCCGCCATAGTCAGGTTCAAACCCTCGTCTCTGGCGCTGTGAGGCAGCAAATTTACCCCGTGGCATTGTGTACTTGTGAAAGTGTTGTAAAACAACATAAAATCTTAATTCTGCTTTGCTCATCATAGATGCTACCTGGTGTCTTGCCACAGTTTTCCTGTATTTTCTATTTTTAATTTATATGTTCGGAATCTGCAAATTTTGTTTTGTTTTGAAATGCTGTGGAGATCCTTGGACTAAGTACATGGTAACTTTGAGAGTGCAATCTACCAACTCACCATGGATCCCATGTGATAATTTCTGTATCAGCCTACCATGAGGGACCTTATCTAATACATTACTGAAGTCCATGTAAACAATATCCACTATCAAACCTTTGTCAACCGTCTTTGATAATTCCTCAAAAACTCAATCAAATTTAAGAGACAGGAACTACCTCATTCAAATCCATGCTGGCTTTCCAGCTTTAATGAATGCAAGTAAATTCTGTTTCTAATAATCTTCTCCAATAATCTCTAGATACTAATATAAGGCTCACTGGCCTATAGTTTCATGTTTGTCCATGTTGCCCTTTTTAAACAAAGGAACAACATTCTCTAACCTTCTGGGATCTCACCTGTAATAAAAGAGGGTATCAAGGTTCACATTATTTAAGAGCTTTCTGGCTACCTTATTATGTTTCAAGGGCCATTGTCTGATTTCAGCTTCCTAACTCTCACATACGCTTCCTATTACTTTTTGACTTTTGAACAATATCTATTGTCATGCAACATTCCCAAATTTCACTATCCTCATCTTTCATCTTGACAGGTGAAACGATAAATAATGACTGTAGTCGTGTTGCATATTACTTGTATCTTTGATTAGATAGATATAGATATGCCATCTATTGTCACTATACATGTACAATGAGATTAAAAGCAGCTCGTACTCAGTGCATACATATAATTTAGTACAAAAAACAAGAAACAGAAAACAAAACAAGGTGGGGGGGGGGGGGGGATAGGTGCACAATTCTGCGGCGCTATATACATATCCATAAAGGAAAAATGGTGAAGGATGAATAGGTAGTATTCTTAGGCAGATGTTTAAAAGTTATATTAAAATATTAAAAATTATTTTAAAAATATTTTAAATTACAGTTACAATACACATTACAATTCCAAATTTCAGTACGTGGATAGAATAGATGGAAGTCCGGGTGTTGGGTTAGATTAGAACATGCTTTCAATTTTGGGTGGTTTAGTATGGTCGAAGTATAATGCCACAGTTTTTGGTCCCCACTTCCTTGGAGCATATATCTCGTGGCAACATCTTTAAAAACGCTAATGAACTTGACTGTTACTATAAATAACTTCACAAGACAGGACCTGAATAAATCCCTCCAAAAAGGGAAGTGGTGACAGTTAAACTACATGCCTGGGCTTAAGCAGCTGACATTCACGAATTTAAAACAACTTGCAAAAATAAACCACTGAAATGCTTAAGAATTTTTTTTTATAAAGTAAAATTCCAAAACACTTAAAGTTAGTAACAAAAACAATAAAACACAATTAAGTTGATTTAATTAATTAAAACATTAGCGATCTGTAATGTAACTGTTCCTTGCAGTTTTCTATTGAGGAGAAAGGAGTCACATGACAGTGCTAATCTGGGATGAGTTCAGTGGGTAGATTCCCCATTATTAGTTCTGACGACTTGCAGGTAGACGAGTTTGCTCTCAGGAAATTTGATGCTCCCATTTTGTACGGTCCTGGAAGTGCACAGGTTTCCTGAAAATTATGGAGAGCCTACTGGTAATTCTCAAGAAATCCAAGACTTCTAATTTGCTTTGAAGGTGGCTGGTTGGAGAGGTGGGAGCAAAATAATATTACTGTGGCATATGTTAGATTTGGCCAGGAACAGAAACAAATTTGTAGTAACCTCCATTTGTTGGTGCGGAAGTAAGCTTCAGTGCACATACCATCAACACCTTCCCTGTAGAATTGCCAATGTTTTGAATTTTGGTTGATTTAGCATTGTAGCCCAGCTTCTGAATGGAGACTAACCAAACATAGCTCCATTAACACCATTATTGTTGGCAAAGAGAAGAAAAATTGATCCCATTCATATGGAATAAATTGAAACAGAAATAAAATGAATGAAACTGAACATTTTTCATTGCATGGCTACAACCCATTTGACGAAAGATACTTGACATCGATCTATTGCATCGTCATGCGTGACACAAGTAGTCAATCTAAAACTTATGTTTCTTTTATTTTCAATGATTATTTAACATTGTGCCAGCGTACAAATTGGTAGTTTGTTATGGAGAATGATATGATCATGAAACAGACAGCAACATTATTAAACAAGACTGGAAAGAGTTTAAATGGAGAATGAGCGATAACCATGTAATTGAATTTTAAGTCAGATTATTATTTTTGAAACATGGGGTAAATCAGATTATTTAATTGTGAATGACTAACCTCACTTGATGGATTGTAACAGGTATCCAGGGTATTCTGATCTGTATTCGGACAGCAATGTACAGTGAGGATCCATGATGACTAGGCCTCAAGCAGTGAAATGTTGAACTGCGCTCCCTATTGTGCCTTGCTTCCAGCCAAAGTCTATGGGGCCTTTTAAGAGTTTACAAAAAAGCATTTAAAAGCTATAAAAATGGCTTAAAATAATGTTTACAAATAATTTAAATGGATAATTAAAACTACATCGCAATAAATAAATAAACAAATAAACAGACAGGTAAATAAACAACAGATAAACAAACAAATAGATGAATAGACCAATGGATAAATCAATAAATATAATGACAAACAGATAGATAGACAGACAGACAGACAGACAGACAGACAGACAGACAGACAGACAGACAGACAGACAGACAGACAGATAGACAGACAGACAGACAAGTAAATAAATAAATAAATAAATAGGTTGATAGATAAATAAATAAATAAACCCATTAAAAAGTAAAATAAGAAAAAAACAAAACGTACCTTTTTTCAATCCTTTGGTTTTGGATCTACATGCATCTGAATGGAGATTGTTATCCTTCACTAAGTCTGGTTATTGTGCAATTGCAGAGACAGATTCTCCTGGATAACGGAGTCCAATAAGGAATTGTTGGGAATACTGAAGAAGTCAGGCAACACCTGTGAAGAGAGAAGACAAGTTAATGTGTCAGGTCATTTTTTTTGTTCACCAGATAATTTGTTAAGCATTCCCAGCACGAGCTATTTTAATTTCTAGTTTCTACCATCTTCAGCGTTTTTCTTGATTTTCAATGAATGAAACTCAGTGATGGAACAGGGATACAAATGCATTAACATTTCTCATTCAGCTCATTCCAGACTATTGGCAGTGCTGGTCAGGTAAATCTGGGTTGTGTTAATCCTCTTGGGGTTGAGTATCAGATGTTTAAGTTGAGAGGGACAAGATTTAATATGAACCTCAGGAGCAACATTTTCACCCAGAGGTATATGGAACTAGCTGCCAGATGAGGTCATTGCAGCTAGTATAATAACACCATTTAAATGACACTTGGGCAGGGATATGGAACAATCGCAGGCAAATGGGACTGGCTTAGTTGGGGCATCTTGGTCGGCATGGACGAGTTGAGCCAAAGTCTTTGTTGTATGACCTGTATGACCCTGAGCACCAACGTAGCCAGTTCAAGTAGTTCCATTGAATATCTTGTTTAAAATCCTCTGAAATGTTGCCTCAATTTCCACAGATCAGCAACAATACTGTAATAATCAACATGGAGGAGGTTTTTTGCAAGGTATATTTATTCCTAAATTATGGTTTCCAAAAAAATGGGTAAATTTAGAATATCTATCCAATAACAACATTTGGTCAGTTAAAGTAGTTCAACTATCAGCATTGATGGGAGCATCCCGTTATTCTTGGTTCGAATTCAGCATGCGTTGTGCAAACTGGCAACCATCCTCCCAACATTGATGACTGACAGTGAAACCTAATGAATCTTTTTATTAGTGCAGAGAGAGTTGGAAGCAGCTTTATCCGAGTATTCAACAAACAGTTGACGTTGAGCTCGGTCCACATATTAAAGTCAGGTGCTGCTATTTTTCTTTCCATTGTCTGGATTTACATGGGATGGAGAACACAGACAGCATGCGAGATTTCCACAGCAATGTTTCGTTGATCATTTTTATCCATCCATGCCAAAGCCTGGACGAAAACTTCTTGGAAATCTTCTGCAAGCTCAGATGTGATGCATTTTGAACAATTTCTGAACAGGCTTTGGTCTGTAAGCCAGATAAATGTGTCATATTTTCTTTGAAGTTTCTGAAAGATCAGCCAGAAGCATTGCCTTAACCAGAAGCTTTTTCCAATTTGCACTTCAGGAGCAAACATCCCTCTGGCAAAGCAATGGCTTTGATTCTCTATTAACTGTACGATGGCTTGACAGGAAGATAATCTATTATATTTACCCAGAAGTCCCGCTGTTGTCTCTGTCGAGCATTGGATGACTCTGGAAGTAACTCATGGCTTGCTCTGCTTAAACTTTCATAATCGGTGATGTAGCTCAGGCTGAACTCCAGTTATTATCCATGTCAGCAGGCTCTGGGGGAAAATAACATGTTGGGTCACCTTTCAAGCCAAATGTGCTCCAGCAAAGATGTAAGTAACATACAGCAGCACATCTGTCAATATAATAATGAAAATATATGAGTGTTGTAAAAAGGAAAAGCACAGTCAATATGAACAGCTTTTCTGATATCCTCTTAAACAAAACTGCAATACCATAATGTTAACTCAATGAACTAAGGATGCTGGAATCTTGAGTAAAATGCTTGAGCAAGTGCTGGAGTAACTCAGCGGGTCAGGCAGAATCCATTATGTAGTTGATATGGTTCATAAACTGGAACCCTGCAAAGATGAGCTGTCGTGCACTCTACACTCTGGTTACAGTAAAAGAACCAACACACCACGATCACATGCAACTGTACTCTCATCGAGGAATTATTAAAAACATGTGCAACTCACAGAAATGTTTGCTGCTGAAGCTTGGTAAAGTATATTTCATGAATATACAGCTTTTTCTTCTGTCATGCCCCAAATCTCTTTAATTTTGAGTAGCTCTCGAGTTCACTTGTTACTACTTTAATTTTGAATCACATTTCTTTATTCTTGAGCAAGTGTATGGCTTCCCTTCAGTTAACATTTGGTTATGCCTTCCATTGCAAAACAGCTTTCAGCTGTGGAAAAAAGTGTGAAAAGGCAAGAAGGTTTGGGGTACTCAAATAATGGGGTAGATTGAATGAGATCCAACTCATGGACTGCTGTTGTGAATTGTCCATGTTTAATGTTGGGTGTGAAGAGGCAAGTGCCGAGGTGTCGTGAGGCCTTGGTGCTGAATAACTGAGGCTCTGCTCCTGGACATCTTGACAATCAATAAGGGAGGCAAGGTTGAGGATGGAGCCTTATCTCTTGCCACAGCTGAAAGGTTGTTTTAATCGTTTTTAACTTTTTTTAAATGCTTAAAAAACTATAAAAAGAAATTTAGTAAGTAAAAATGTTAATGATTTGAAATGTTAATATACTCAGAAATATATAAAATCTTAAAATAAAATGAGTAAAAATAAATAACAATTTGCCTCTGTCCTCCTGAAAGCAAGTTAAGAATCTCTATCTCTATATCTCTTCTCTATACTATTACTAAAACTCTCATCTTGTCCTCTTCCGGTTTGCGTTGTTTTTAAATTTGCTCAAAACCGATTCCCCCATAGCGCTACGATTTTTCGCCACCTTACTCATCATTCTCCTCTGCTGCAAGTCAAATAAGTTTTGTTCCGATCGATGAAATAGTACAAAAGTTATGAAGGTTTAAAAATCATTTAAAAAAAAAACTTCCGGCACCCGCTATCAATCACGGCGGTGAGGAGAATAAAAAGCTGAAGCAGCGGAATGTGTTGAGCAGCGTGCGGAGAGTGAGCAGCGGGTGGAGAGTGAGCAGCGGGTGGAGAGTGAGCAGTGGGAGGAGAGTGAGCAGCGGGCGGAGAGCGAGCAGCGTGCGGAGAGTGAGCAGCGTGCGGAGAGTGAGCAGCGTGCGGAGAGTGAGCAGCATGTGGAGAGTGAGCAGCGTGCGGAGAGTGAGCAGCGTGCGGAGAGTGAGCAGCGTGCGGAGAGTGATCAGCATGCGGAGAGTGAGCAGCGTGCGGAGAGTGAGCAGCGTGCGGAGAGTGAGCAGCGTGCGGAGAGTGATCAGCGTGCGGAGAGTGAGCAGCGTGCGGAGAGTGAGCAGCGTGCGGAGAGTGAGCAGCGTGCGGAGAGTGAGCAGCGGGTGGAGAGTGAGCAACATGCGGAGAGTGAGCAGCGTGCGGAGAGTGAGCAGCGTGTGGGCTGCTTCTGCGGCGACCAGCATGACGAGCCGGGAGCTGCTGACTTGAACTGGAAGCCTCTGAGTGAAGCCGGAGTGGGACCGGGAGCTACTGCGTGAGGCCGAAAGCTGAAGGTGCGGGGTGAGCAGAGTGCGGGCTGCGTCTGCTGCGACCCCCCCCCCCCCCCTCTGCACAACCCTCTTCCCACTCCCCCTCCCCCTTCCCACACCCCCTTCCACCACCCCCCTTCCCCCACAACCCCCTCCCCCACACTCCTCCCCCCACATCACACCCCTCCCCCACACCCCCCCCCACACCCCCTCCCCCACACCGCCCTCCCCCACACACCCCTCCCCCACACAACCCCCTCCCCAACACCCCCACACACACCTCCCCCACCCTCCTCCCCCACACCACCCTCTCCTACACCCACCCCTCCCCCACAGCCCCACCCCACCCCACCTCCCCCACACTCCCCTCCCCCAATAAGTCCCACTTAGTCCAGTTTCATTTAACATTATAGTGGAGGATTGTAGTGACACATTTTCGTGCAAGTAGAGGATTCTAGTAGCAAAACTAGCCTGTAAAATTGTCACTCGCTAATTCTGGATACACAATAGCTCCATCTATAGCGGACATACAAAAGAACACAAAAGATGAAAAGACGATAATTGGCCACTTTCCCCTTTGTGCATGTCAATTAGTTCCTGGCATACATCATACCCTCTTCTTTCATCAATGCCATCATCCTTGGTTCTCTAAGTGTCTTACCCAACTCTGTGTAGAAAATACTCAGCATTTGAACCTCTGCAGCCCTCTTGAATGGAGACTTCCAAAGAAAGCCCATCCTCTGGTTGAAGCCATTGGTTCTCATCTCTGTTCAGAATAGCCAACTCTTTATTTTGCAACCATAACCTCAGGTGTGGACACCACAGCCAGAGGAAGTATTAAGTCTATATCTATATCTATCTGTCAGAATTGTGCACGTTTCAATAAGGTCACGACTTGTTCTTCTGAACTCTAGAGATGTCGAAAGGGGAAAGCATTTTGAGTGGGGAAAGATGTAAGAAGATCTGAGGGCATATATTTCACAAAGAGGTTGGTGGGTACTGTATATGGAATGAGCTGCCAGAGGAGGTTGTAGAAGCGGTTACAATTACAATGTTGAAAAAAAATGGACAGCTACGCGGAGGGAGAATGTTTAAAGGGAATTAGGCCAAATGCATACAAATGGAATCTGCATATATTAGGATGTTGGCAAGCATGAAAGTTTGGATCAAAAGACCTTTTGATGTGTTGTATAATGCTCTAGATTTATCAATATTAGTAACATTGTGCAAGTTTCATTCTTTTTTTTTCAGGGACAGAGAAAACAAATGCATCTGCAATACACCCTTAATAAAGACTGTTTTTGAAACAACCCTCTTTTTTTTCAGGCAACCACTACAATCACTGGTGTAACTCCATTGTGTATAAGTAATGGAAACAACCTGATTTTGATTTGATCATTATTGTAATACAATGACAGACATCAAAATGCACTGTGATGCATACCACTAAAAATCAAAGGTTATAACATTGAAAATCATATAAAAAATATCTTAATTGGAAATCATGCTTTTAACTGCTATTTTCTTTATTGGAAGCAATAATCACCCATAAGGAAATGTGATGAGCATGGTCCTAATACCAACAGCAGTAGGGGGTTATTAGAATGAAACTGCAGAAGCCAGGTGCCTGTGCATAACAAGTCCAGCTGTTAAGCATCCAGAGAAGTGGCGGCATAAATGATTTACAATCACCTTCAGCAGAGTTTGGAGCAAAGGGTAGAATGAGGCCAAAATCAACTAATCAGGGTAACATGTTGTTGGATCCCAAGAAACATCTGCTGTGAGATTGGTCGCCGTTCTCCCAAAATGCATTGCTTCTCATCTTTACTGCACATTTCACACATTCACAGAACAGTGTGCATCGTGGCCAAAACAATTGTTTTATAGCCCCTATGTTAAGAGTCACACTAAGACTAGAAAAGATGAATGTCTCCAGAAGAGATGCTTGCCAAGCATTTTTGTTCCCTGGTTATTGGCCTGCCAATATTAATTGTTTTGGTGAAAACTTATAAAGTGCAGTTCTAATATGACATAATATATAAATGATAGGAGTGACTGCCTCATGATCTTCAATTTGAATGGCACATGGATATTTTATTAAATTTTAATTACGATTATCAACTAAATTTAATCCCATCTGTTATGGACATGCAGTTTCTTGTAAAGGTAAACCAAGTCATAATCCAATTTATTTTGGCACAGGTTCAAGTGACAATGGAAATGTAACATTTCACACTCAACAAAGTCTATTGAGCTACCTATTGTGAGACCTACATTCTGGATAGGTTTTTGGATAGGAAAGGTTTGGTGTTAGTTTCATTCATTGCGATCTTATCTTTTTTAATTTTCATTCTCAACCACAGACCCACTGGCCCACTACTTTTTAAAACTTAAATAATGAGATTAATTTAATTGAAGAAGTTCTGTTAAATTTCTAACCCTATTCAATGATGATGGAAGTAGATTGCATTCAGACATAGAGTGATACAGTGTGGAAACAGGCCCTTCAGCCCAACTTGCCCGCACCGGCTAACATGTCCCAGCTACACTTGTTGCACCTGCCTGCGTTTGGTCCAGATCCCTTCAAACCTATCCTATCCATGTACTTGTCTAACTGTTTCTTAAACGTTGGGTTAGTCCCTGCCTCAACTACCTCCTCTGGCAGCTTGTTCCATATACCCACCACCCTTAGTGTGAGATAGTTACCCCTCGGATTCCTATTAAATCTTTTCCCCTTCACCTTGAACCTATGTCCTCTGGTCCTCGATTCCCCTATTCTGGGCAAGAGACTCTGTGCATCTACCCAATCTGTTCCTCTCATGATTTTGTACACCTATATAAGATCACCCCTCATCCTCATTCAGTGTTCAGCACAACAGCTAAAATTTGCTCAGCTGATTTTTCCTTGTCTTACTTTTTGCCAGGTAAGATGTAATGAATTAATCATGTATGATTTCAACTGTGGTCTGTTGTAAGTGATATGGGACCTTTTTGGATTGTAAGGAAAATGATGTAATCTCATAAGTACCCCAAATAGCATCTGAATAAATAGTGATTAGCTTCAACATCTTAGGTGATTGCAGATGTAATTGATTAATCAGTCAATTTTACAATGCCTACTTTGAAGCCTGTGGGGTCCAACCGTGGCATTCAGAGAATGGAATTGAAACTCCCTTGTTCAATTTAATATTTTAGATTCAGATGTGAGATATTGACTGGATGCCAAAAAAGTATTACACTGATTTAGCAATGTATTCAACTTGTAGAATTACTTCTGGTTCTAATGGGCCTGAACGTGTTGCCAGTGTTGAACTGCAGCTCGTGCTCAACACTGCCTTATGTGGTTAGGACAATCCTACCTTTTTTTTCAGATCTGCTGGCATCCATTTGCTGTGCAGAGATATCCTAATGTCAAGCAAGCCCTGCCCATTGAACTGCTGAAAAAAAGATGACAGCTGACTGAGCCTGTGCTTTGCATTATCCCTGAACCATTCAAAAACATTTTTGAAAACTTTTAATATTCAACAGAACAATTAAATGAATAAATATGTGGGGACAGTAGACTAATTCCCACAAGTTCATGCTCTGCCAATTGACCCCCATGTAGGTCTATAGTTTACAAAACTGCAGCAAATGCAAGGCCATCGAGTTCATGATTCACGCAGGCATTGGGCAACATGGAACTCCGTGCTTTGATTAATAATGCTGGCAGTATGGTGATGAACTGATAGCATTTTCCGATATTTTACCAACACAATAAGATTAAAGTGTTTTGCTTCCATGATTATCACCTCAACAGATTTTGATTGTACATTAAAGACTTAAATCTCATATCATTCATATCTTATATCACTCTTATATCTCGTAGTTCCTTTCATGTGGTAAAATATGCTAAACCAATTCATGGAAGCAGAGATTGACAGAAATTGATATGAAATGCAACAAGAAATCACTAGGATAAATCAAGACCAAAAGATTGGGCAAAAAGATGGTCTTAAAGTGAATCTAAAGGCCAGTAAATGTATGCTGTCTGATCATACATTTCACAGGCTGTATAACAATGATGTAAAAGCATACGAGAGATGGAAACTTGCAAATTAAATGTTGGTTGGGCATAACTGTATAAACATGAGCGAGGCATCAACGATGAAGGGTCTTAATGTTTGGCCTGCTGGAACTAAAGTGGCAAAGGACCTAAAAGTCAGAAATAATCTTTTGGTCCAGATCACTCTTTCCAAACTTTACTTTTTCTTTTGTATTTTGGCTTGACTAATAAACCAAGAGGGAGGTCAGTACAGCCTTGGTAGATCACTCCCAGATGTTCATAGTTATCCACACACAGGAATTTTCATTTGTGAATGGGGCTTTTGAAGCCTGTAAATTGTATTCTGACTCAATTAATACAATTCTGACGTGCAGACTGGAGTACAAGTAAACCAGACTAATTTGTACCTAGGCCCTTGAGCATTCTAGGTTGGAGACTTTCTCCGTTGGTTTGTAATAACAAATAAGAAGTCAGGTAAACCCAAATCCAGAATTGAATGGAGAAAACCAGATACTGTTTAAACAATTTGTTATATCTTTTCACTCCGCTGGCACCCTCGTATCCTATTCAATTCTGAACAGCTTATAAAGTGCTTTTGAAATGCTGTAAAAAGTGCAACATCAAAATTGTGGATGGAAATGTCCCACAAAAAACAATGTGATAATGACTGGCACATCTGTTTTAATAACAATGAATAAGTTATAAATATAGGTCAAGCCATTGGAAATAACAAGCCTGGTGATGTTCAATGAAGTATAAATATAGGCCAACTCACTGGAGGTAATATGCTCAGTGATGTTCAGAATAATAGGAGATTGTTTCCTGCTGGCTGAGGCAAAGGACAAGGCCTTGGTTTAATATTTACTCAAAAGGTAACACCTCTAACCCTACAGCAATCCCTTCGTATGAAACATGGAATCCAGATTTAGCACTCGTCCACTGAATATGACTGTAACCTTGGACTGAGATGTGAGAGTCAGACCTAATAAGCCACAGCTCACTTTGTTTTCACAGTATTTTTAAATCTATTTTCACCCCATTGAATTTGAAGAGCTGGTTCTTTTATATGAGCAGTTGGAAAGGATATATTTGTTTAATTTGTAAGTAATTATGTGTTTCTTATATCCATCAAGTTTTACTTTACAGGCAATTGGTCCAGGGAAGCTTAATCAAATAAGTGAAAATGCTGGAAGCACCCAGTAAGGACTGTCAGTCAGGGACTGTCTGTGGCAAGAGGAACAGAGTTAATGTTTCAGGTCAAAGGTACTTTGTCAGAATTTGGGAAAGAGTGAAAAACAAGTTGATTTTAATTTGCAGAGAAGATAGGGGAGACATGTATTGGATAAAGGGAACATTTCTGATAGGATATGGGCAGATTTGACCAAGTGGGGATCAGTAGTGTCGAAGGGTTAGTGGAAGCAGTAAGAGAATGATAATACCATGTAAAATGTAACCAAATATATTCTTGTAGGGCATGGCCAGTTGGTCAGACTGTGATGGCAAAGAGAGAACAGAGAACAGTACAACGCAGGAACAGGCCCATTTTGCCCACATTGCCTGTGCTGAACATGATGCCAATTTAAACCAATCTCCTCTGCCTGCACGTGATGCATCACGTGCAGCCTCTTAAATGCCATTATCGTATCTGCCTCCACCATCCTGCTTGGCAGCTAAAGTAATGTCCTCTCATCATTGACATTTCCTCATTTACTCATTCCCCCCTTCTACCCTATCTAAGCCTCTCATATACTTCTATCAGGTATCTTCTTAACTTTCAGTGTTCCAGAGAAAATTAAGCATAACTGCATAAAGAAGCATTAAGAAAAACTGAGCCAATATTCTATCTGGATGACTTACAGCAAAAATGGCCAGTTTGGATATACACAGTAAGGGTAATTGACTAGAAGTTGTAGAATTTGATATTGAGCCTGGAAGGCTGCCACGTGGAAGAAGAGGCGCTATTCTTTTGTCCTGCATCAGCTCTTGTTATAATGGTGCTGGAAGCTGCAAGCCCGGAAGGACTCTATGTGGTTGGTAGGAAGGGAATAGATGAATGGATAAGTGTTGCATTTGGTCACAAATGGCCAGTGATGGCTTTACAAGGCAGAGGACATGTGAAAGAGCTTTGGTCCTGCATACAACACACAAGTGAAGGAGCAAAGGGAATAGGTTACCTTCAAGATTTTTATTGATCTTGCAGGGTCTAGTTGAGGTAGGTACTGCAATACCATTTACACTACATTTGGACAGCTACATGGATAGGAAAGATTTAGAAGGATATGGGCCAAATGCGGGCAGGTGGGACTAGCATAGATGGGGCATCTTGGTCAGTGTTGGCAAGTTAGGCTGAAATTCCTGTTTCCCTGTTACATGACTATGACACTGTATGACACTATAACAGGAACATCACAGCAGGCAGAGAGCACACACCCACTTTTCAGCATTCAATACACACAGTGAAAGAATGCTGCATCTAAGATTTATTCTATCCCCTTTTATTTGCAAATTAACTCGATAGAATCAAACCTGCCTTTAAAGGAAAGCTCTAATTATATTAGCCTTTGTAATCTTTTGAAAGGTTGGAAATTGAGGTCTATGTGGAACTGATGCATAAGATACAGTCTGAATAGATCAGCCATGATCACATTGGATGGTTTGGTAGGATTGAGGGGTTTGGAGGCCTACTCCTATTCCTATTTTCTTATGTGTTTAAGAAGGAACTGCAGATGCTGGAAAATCGAAGGTACACAAAAAAGCTGGAGAAACTCAGCGGGTGCAGCATCATCTATGGAGCGAAGGAAATAGGCAACGTTTTACGTCTGAAGAAGGGTTTCGGCCCGAAACGTTGCCTATTTCCTTCGCTCCATAGATGCTGCTGCACCTGCTGAGTTTCTCCAGCTTTTTTGTGTACCTCCTATTTTCTTATGTTGTGTTATCCTAATATTTAACATAGTCATGAATGGATGCCCTACCAACTCATTATTTGTTTGATCATTTTAGCGAAGTAATTTTGGATACCTTTGGACAGAGGCGTCAGAACTTAAGAATCGTGGGCATCCAGGAAGGCAGAGAGGGGACTCGTGACCCCCGTGAATTTGCTGCAGAAGTACTGAAAACAATTTTGAACCTGGATCAGGCGCCATTACTTGCCCGAGCGCACAGAGTGCCGGGACGTCCCCCAAAGGTGGGCGACCGACCAAGAATAATGATAGTAAAGGTCCAATATGACCATGTATTGGATGACATGATGAGGAAAATTGGCAAAAGCAGAAATCTTGTATATGAAGGAGACAAGATTAGCGTATTCAGAGATTACCCTGTGGAAGTTGCTAAGAAAAGAGCGTTGTTCACAGAAACAAGAAGAATACTGAAGAACATAAAGAATCTGAGATATGGACTGTTATACCCCGCAACACTGAGAGTCAGTTACGAGAAGAAGGAATACTTCTTCATCAAGCACACGGAAGCATTTGAATTTGCCAAGAACGTCGAGGACAAGATCGAAGATTGAAAAATATTCAACTCTTAACACTGCTATCTCGCAGAGAAGATATGGAACTCTAAACTTTAAACTATTATATTTAAGAGTTGCCTAAAATTCGCAATAAGAATTGGGTATATTTCCTGCAACGGATATATAATACTAACATTCTAGTACTAACCTCTAACAACTATTAATAATCAAGAATATTAACTAACACTAACTAATGATAATAAGATTATTTAGATTATTTAAGAATTAATTAAAAGTATGAAATATAAGTAAAGTATGATTTAGGTATTTTATAATGAGAAATGTTTGATGGCTCTCTTTCTGATGTTTTCGTTTTTGATTATTCTTTGATAAATGTTTATATTATACAAAACTAACATTTCAATTTGAGACTACTAATTATACCATTAATGGAATATAATCAATATTTATTTCCCCCCCACAAATTGTATGCATCGAATTGGAAACTTTCCTTTCAAGGAAAGTACGGAGCTAGTATTTTTATAAACCAAAAGCTACGGAAGTCCATAGATGCTTAGCCACATTAGGGTGGCTATCACTAACTGCACTAATTGTAGTTGTAGTTGCTTTTCTTTTTTACTTTCCACACTTTACTAACCCTATTTGCTATCACCTTTTTTATCTTATATCATATTATATTTTGTATTTGGAATGGAATTGCATATTTTATTTAAGGAGATATGTTCGGATGGAAAACAGACGTGACCTAAAATTCATCTACCTGAAGTTCAAGTATAAGGTAGGGTTGAGTGTGCTGAATCATCTGCTCTACCACTTAATCACAAGATGCAAGACATGAATATAAAAATTGGGGGTGAGGGAATTAAATTCTGTAGTTGGAATGTTAAGGGAATTAATGAACCTATCAAGAGAGGCAAAGTGTTAAGCTCATTTAAAATCATTGAAAACAGATATAATATTTCTCCAGGAGACCCATCTTAAAAAGGAAGCACAACACAGATTGAAAGCAAAATGGATTGCTAAAGCGTACCACTCTTCATTCTCACATAAATCAAGAGGTGTTGCAATATTAATTCGTAAAGGTATACCCTTTAAACATATATCAACGATAGAAGACATTGAAGGCAGATATATTGTAATAATAGGGGAGTTATACTTAAAAAAGGTGACTCTCCTCAATGTGTATGGACCAAATTTAGATAGCCCTCTGTTTTTTAAGAGAATTCTTAACAATATCCCGGAAGGTACACAACAAAACTTAATAATCGGTGGAGATTTAAATTGTACTTTGGATGCTTGTTTGGATAGATCATCAACTCAAAGAAAACTAAAATCTCGATCAAGTGAATTTTTAAATTCATACATTAATACTACTAATATTAAGGACGTTTGGAGAATTGAAAATCCATCGGGCCGAGAATATTCATTTTACTCACCAGTACATAAAACTTACTCAAGGATAGACTATTTTTTAGTAGATTCAAAACTTATCCCATTTACCTATAACTCACAATATCATAACATCATAATCTCAGACCACGCCCCATTAACATTTATGATCAAAGTAAACGGAATGGCAGAGACACAGTCACAATGGAGATTTAATCCCCAAATCTTAAAAGATAAGTCATGTAATGAATATCTAGTAAAACAGATTAAAATGTTTTTTGAGGCTAACGATAGCCCTGAAATCTCTGCCTCCCTTCTCTGGGAAACATTTAAAGCATTTGTACGAGGAGCATTAATTTCTTCCCAATCATTTTTTAATAAAGAGAATAGGGCCAAACAACAGAAACTGGAAATGGAAATAAAGCAATTAGACACAGAAAATGCAGCAGCACCATCCACGATAAAACACAATAAAATTGCAGTATTGAAATATAAATTAAACAAGATTTATTCAGACCAAGTTATAAAACTTTATCAACATACAAAACAATTAAATTTTGAATTTGGTGACAAACCACAAAAACTATTAGCGCGTCAACTTCGCAAATTGGACGGGGAAAAAACAATATACAAAATTAGAACAGATAAGGGAGAAACATTAACACTGCCTAAAGATATTAATGATAGATTTCTACAATACTACCAAAAATTGTATTCATCTAAAATAACAGAACAATCAACGGGAATGGAAACATTTTTACAGAATTGTAAGTTTGCGGGTCTAGATCAGAAAGAGAGAGAATTGCCAGGGGCTGAAATTACGATAAAAGACATTGAAGAATCAATAAAGTCCTTAAAAAACGGAAAGTCGGCAGGACCCGATGGTCTAAATTCGGAATTTTATAAAAAAATTTATGATTTGCTTTCCCCACGCCTACAGACAATGTACAAATACGCATATACTCAACAGAAACTCCCAGAAACTCTAAATGAATCTACAATCATACTTATACCAAAAACGGACAAGGATCTTGAAGACCCAGGTTCATACAGAGCTATAGCCCTCTTAAATACTGATCAGAAAATATTAACTAAGATTCTATCTAATAGATTGAGCTTAGTGATTAGCAAATTAATACATCCCGACCAAACAGGGTTTATCCCCAAACGGTATTCATTTTATAATCTGAGAAGATTATTTAATATTATATACTCCAACTTCCATCAACTTCGGTGATGGAAAAATTTCAACTAGGAGAGAAGTACTGTACATGGGTTAAATTGTTATATTCTAATCCAACAGCTAGAATATTAACAAACAAAATGTTATCAACTAAATTTAATCTCTCTAGAGGCTGTAGACAAGGATGCTCACTATCCCCACTATTATTTGCTCTTGCAATCGAACCCCTAGCAGAAAGCGTTAGAAACCATCCAGGAATATTTGGATACAATACTAGAGACACAAGGAATAAAATCTCCTTATATGCAGATGATATACTAATATATATTACAAAATTAGAAACTAGTATTCCAAACCTATTAAATCTAATAACTCAATTTGGTCAGTTTTCAGGATATAGAATCAATTGGAATAAAAGCGAAATCATGCCAATAACAAAATTCAATTTACATACAATACAACAATCCCCTTTTAAAATAGTTAAAGATAAATTTAAATACTTAGGAATCTATGTAACTAAGACATATACCTCTTTATTTAAACTAAATTTCCCACCCTTACTGAATAAACTACATAAGAATATTAAATACTGGAAAACACTCCCCATTTCTATGCTTGGGAGAATTAATGCTATAAAAATGATTTTTTTACCGCAACTGCTGTACCTACTTCAATTAATTCCGATATATATCCCAAAAACTTTTTTCAAAAAAGTCGATTCCATTGTTACAAGTTTTGTCTGGGATTATAAGAATCATAGAATAAGTAAAAAACATTTATGTAAATCAAAGATAAATGGAGGTCTGGCTTTGCCAAATTTCTTATTTTATTTTTGGGCAGTCCATATTAAAAACATGAATTTCTGGCTGGAAGAAATGGATCAACAACCAGATTGGCTAATGATGGAAAAGGAAGACTGTCTACCTTTTGAAATTGGACCGATCATATTTGCCCCCACAAAACTGCACAAAAAAACCTATAAAGAAAACCCCATAATACATAGTGGAATACAAATTTGGAAACAAATAAAAAAAGATTTAAAATTGAATAATATACCACTCTGCCTTCCCATTGTAAATAATCCTTTATTCAAATCATCCTTTATGGACAAAGGTTTCACACAATGGAAAAATTACGGAATCAAAAATATAGGACATCTTTATGGGAAAGGTACTTTTCTTTCATTTCAAGAGTTACAACAGAATTATGGACTGCACTCAAATAATTTCTTCAGATATCTACAAATTAGAGATTATGTTAAATCTAATACACAAGTTTACAGGAATAGGGAATCAGAAATTCTTGATGAATGTCTGAACAAGCATCCTAATACTGAAAAACTAATAGCTTATATTTATAACACCCTACTAAATAACGAGGTACCACCGACCGAACCATATAGATACAAATGGGAAAATGAAATAGGTCATCCTATCACGAAAGATATGTGGGACGAAAGTTTACAACAAATACATCAATGTTCATTAAATGCCAGACATACTTTAATACAATTCAAGGTCTTACATAGACTACACTTCTCTAAAATAAAACTAAATAGAATCTTCCCACAAATCTCTCCTATTTGTGATAAATGTCTACATTTAGAGGCTAATTTAACACATACGTTTGCAAACTGTATAAAACTTAAACATTTCTGGACTGATATTTTTGAAATTACTTCAGAAGTTATTAATACAAAACTGGACCCAGACACAAAATTAATAATACTTGGAATATCAGAACAAAGCTTAACACTCACAACAAACCAAAGAAACTTCCTCAATTACAGTATAATAACCAGAAAAAAATTAATATTAAAATTTTGGAAAGGCCCTACAACCCCCACAATTAAAATGTGGATTACGGAAATGTCGGAGACCCTATACTTAGAAAGAATTAGACTTGTCTTAATGGACAAACAAGATCTTTTCCATAAAATTTGGGCTCCATTCATTAACTATCTGAAGGGATAGATTGGCACAGCACGAGGACCCAGCTGAAACTTGAACTCAGGAATAGATGAAAAGCTATACTTTTTAACCTACGAACCTATCTCCATTGATGTATTACAGGTAACCCATTCTACCTCCCTTGTTTTTCTGTTGTGTTTTTTTTTTGCTTTCTTTTTTATTTGTAACTTTCTACCCTCTCTTTTTCCCTCTTTCTATAAAAAATAAAAACACTAGAAGCAGAAGTAATTGATAATGGAAAATTTTAATAATGTATGACTGATGTATATGAAAAGTTTTTTTTTACTATAATATGTAACTACATTTTATAATATGTCTACTTCTAATAAATAAATAAAAATAAAAAATAAAATAAAAAGTTGCAACATTCTTGCAGGTTTCAACAGGTTAGATGCAAGGAAGATATTTCCCTGGGTAAGGAGTATAAAACGATGGTCACATTTGCTGAGTAAAGAATTGGCTATTGAGGAGACATTTCTTCATGCAGAAGGTGATAACCTCTTGGGTATTCTCCACCATGGACACTCAGTCATTGAGTTCATGCAAACAATGAACTAAAAATTTCATGATCTTAAGATAATCAATTAATTATTGGCTTGTGTAGGAAAATTATGTTGAAGTAGAAGACCGGCTATGAATTGATTAAATGGTAGACCAGGTTCAAGGGGCTAAATGTTCTTGTGTTTTTCTTGCCTTCATCCTAATATTTCAACAGCTAAGCTTGACAATTACCCTAAATCTATTCTAAACAATTCCAGTTCCGACACTGATGTTTCCATCAGTCTCTGATTTGGTTTCATTCCAAAGCAACTTGTTCACACGTTGTTACACTTGCTCCTCCACCTTCATCCGACGCCCACTCTATAATCCAAACTTCTGTCTGTTTATGAATTCACGCATCAGCTCTGGAATTACATTTCACTCAGCTCAGTCCAGCTTCATCACAATTCTTCTCTGGTCATCCTTGTTTAAATTAAAAATATATTTCATGATTTTCATAAGATGACTTCAATAAAGGGTTTGAGTTTTCATGACAGTAAGAAAAGAGATAATAATAATAATAATAATAATAATAATAATAATAATAATAATAATAATAATAATAATAATAATAATAATAATAATAATAATAATAATAATAATAAACTTTATTTTCATTGTAAATACATACAACAAAATTTCAGGCGCATTGCCCGAGTAGATCTCCAACATATCAGATAAATAATAACGACGAGAAATAAAAACGACAAGAAAAATGTTGTCGTCAGAATGTGCAATAATTTCACAGTATAGTGTTGTGGCAGTACAAAATATTGGCTACGAGGGTGTGTGTTCTGTACAGAGTTCAGAGGGGTGATGGCCTTGGGGTAGAACCTGTTTGTTATTCTTGTGGTATGTGATTTGATGGACCTGTAATGCTTTCCTGAGGGCAGAAGGGCAAACAAGTGATGTGCGGGATGTGATGAGTCCTTTAGTATGCGTAATGCCTTCTGCATGAATTGCAGATTATTCCTACTGTCACCAAATATGCAGTTGTCCTATATCTGTGGGTGCAATAACAAGTGTCCCAGATTCAGAAGGCAGTCTATCAGGCTACAGAAGGATTTCCAGTGCTAATACAGAAATGGATTCAAGCTCTCTATCAACTAATACCATTTATATATGCTCAATTCATTTGTGTACCAGATTGAAGGGTCCTGACTTGAAACATCACTTCCCCATTCCCTCCCCAGATGCTGACTGATCTGTTGAATTCCTCCAGCACTTTGTGTTTTGCTCTAGATTTCAGCATCTGCAGTCTATGTGTTTTCATTTATATACCATAAGTGTTTAATGTTCAAAATAGTTGGATTAATAATCAGCAGTAGAGAACGAAAGAGTCTTTTAAAGCTCGAGGAAAACAGCACTAGGAATGGTCTCATTCTTAGCCTCCAGGTTGTTACCTTTGATATGATGTTATTGATTTAGTCGCATCCATAAGCTTCAAATGAAAGCAAGTTTCTGCATGGAGACCTGAAACATAAACTCTGTAATGCTGTGTAATCTGCTAAACATTTCCAGCATGTTTGTGAGTTCTTCATTGAAGCCCTAATTTTCAGAGATAATGCTAAATGCAAGCGTTGCATTTGTGTTCAGTGCTACTGAATATCCCATTCATTTCATCACTGAAAGACTCAATCCTTCATGAAAAATTGCAGAAAATACCCTTGATATCTGTTTAGTTTCCAATCAATGTTGACCCTCAGGACATTGGTGGTGGGGTAACTCAGAGGTGATAAAGGAGGTGATGATGATGGCTCAGATAATTTTGCCTCTGTGTGGCATGAATGCTGCTTGTCGGCTTGAAAGTTATGCAGGAGAAGACACAGAGAGGGCGGGAGTAACTCAGTGGATCAAGCAGCATCTCAGGAGAACGTGGATAGGTGATGTTTTGGGTCAACACCGTTCTTAAGACATTGTAGGGAGGAAGGGGGGAAGATGGCTGGAAGAGAGGTGGGGTAGGACAAAGCCTGGCTGGTAACAGGCCAACATGTTCATAAGTGAGTTCATAAGTGAAAGGAGCAGAATTAGGCCATTCGGCTCATCAAGTCTACTCTGCCATTCAATAATGGCAGATCTATCTCTCCCTCCTAACCCCATTATCCTGCCTTCTCCCCCTAACCCTAACGGTCATACTAATCTAGGGGAGGAGGGTTATTTAAAAGGCAGATGGTTGTCAGAGATGAAAAGCAGAAGGATTGAAAAGTTGCAAATGTGTGTATCTAGAGACAAAAATGCAGGTGGAAGGGGAGGGGACAAATTGGTGCGAGTCCAGGTGGTCAGAGGGGTGGTGGGGGGGGGGGGGGGGGGTTATATGGGGAAGAATGGAGGGGAGGAGGATTATGTAGTTACCTGAAATTGGAGAATTCAGTGTTCATATCATTGAGTTGTAAGCTACACAAGCGGATTATAGTCATAGAGTGACACAGTGGAAACAGGCCCTTTGGCCCAACTTGCCCACATCAGTCAACATGTCCCAGCTGCACTAATCCTACCTGCCTGCGTTTGGCCCATCTCCCTCCAAATCTGTCTCATCCATGAGTGGTTGTTCCTCCAGTTTGCATGTGGCATCATTCTGTCAATGGAAGAGTCCCAGGAATGAAAGGTCAGTATGGAATGGTAAGAGGAATTAAAATGGATAGGAACCAGGAGATCCTGGACATCGCTGAGTCTACGTTTGGCCTCGTTAATGTACAGGAGTCGACCTTGGGAACACTGGATGTAGTAGATTGTTAAATGAGGTGCACATGAACCTTTGTCTCACCTGGAAGGACTATTGGGGTTTCTAGATGGATGTGAGTGAGGAGCTACAGGGACAGGTGTTGCATCTCCTGCAGCTGCAGGGGAAAGTACCTGTAGAGGGGGTGGCTTGGTGGGAATGGATGAGTGAACCAAGGAGTTGTGGAAGTTGTCTCTGTGGGAGGCAGAAAGGAGTGGTGATGGGAAGATGGTGAGATCATGTTGGAGATGCTAGAGAAGTCAAAGTTGGTTGCGGAGTCTCATGGGTTGAAAGGTTAGGACAAAGAAAACTCTATCCTTGTCCACCCTTCCCTGGGGGGTGGGGGAGCAAGAGCAGAGCTACGGGACACAGAGGAAACATAGGTGAGGGATCCATCTATGACAGCAAGGGTAAACATTGTTTACTGAAGAAAGAGAACATCCGGATGTTCTAGTATGGAAAGCCCCATCTTGAGAACAGATGCGGCAGAGACCGAGTAATTAAGAGAAGGTATTAACATCTTTGCAAGAGGTGGGGTGGGAGGAGGTATAGTCCATTGTCCAGTTAACTGTTAGAGTTGGTGGGTTTGTTGTAAACATCAGTTGATGGTCTGTCCCCTGTGATGGAGACAGAGTTGTCAAGAAAGGAGAGAGAGATGTCAGAGATAGTCCAAGTGAATTTGAAGGTAGGGTGGAAGTTAGAGGTAGAGTTAAGCATGGGTGCATGAGGTAGCGCCGATGCAGTCGTTGATGTAGCAGAGAAAGAGTTGGTGGATGGTTTCATTGGAAAAAGGTCTGTTCGATGCAACCATCAAAAAGGCAGGCATAGCTGAGATTCATGCAAGTGCCTATGGTTACACCCTTAACTTAAAAGTAAGAGGAGAGAAAAGATAAGTTGTTGAGGGTGAGAACCATTTCTGTCAGGCGGAAGAGAGTGTTACTAGGGGGGAAATGGATTAGGTCTCTGTTCAAAGAAGCACCGGAAGGCATTGAGAGCTTCCTGGTGGGGGATGGAGGTGTAATGTGACTGGGCATCCATGGTAAAGATGAGGCAATGGGAGCAAGGAAACAGAAAGTTATTGAAGAATTGAAGGACGTGTGAGGTGTCTTGGATATAGGCTGGAAGGGACTGGAATAGGGGGTGGTGGGGGAGGGGGGGGGATGGGATACAATCAAGGTATTTTGGAAGGAGTTCAGTGGGGCAGGAGCAGGCAGTAAATGTTATGCAGATTTTGCTGCAAGCAGGCTTGGGGTGCTTCGCTTGCTGAGGAGTTGTGAATGTAATTAAACATTGTGCAGTCATCAGCAAATGCTTCCATTTCTGATCATAGGATGGAAGGAAGGTCATTGGTGAAGCAGCTGGACAATCTGACAATCACAGCCACCTTCTGGTTTTTATGGAATTACTCCAGCCATTGGAGTGTTTTATCTTGATGGCCATTGAATGGATTGATGCTATATTTTGTCAAATGCTGTCTCGGCATCAATCAGTCCGTCAATCTCATCTTACCTCAGGAACTTAATGTTTTATCCATTCCAAACAGGCAATATTTGCCAAACTATGTTCCCTAATAAGAATGTTCATTTAATTACAAAACACATTGGCACCAGACAAGTGGGAGAAATTAGTTCATGCAGCTTTTTCTTCATCCAAAAACGTATTTGTGGTAACGGGAGATGATGACTGAACACAGAACAAAGACAAAATTGAAAGTGGAAAATATGGTGCAACAGAAGCGAAGCTGATGCCAAAATCTGCACCAAATCAGTTGGGCTTGTGTACGTTGCCTTTATGTTTGATTTTCTGTGAAGGTCATACGATCAAAGATAAACAGGTTTACTTTCAAAGGATCAATTAAGCAAACATTTTATAGTACAAAGCCAAAAAAATTGGAATACTTTAATTGCACAATCTTAATCAAGCAGCACAAAAATTGCGTCAAAACCAATTATTTTTGGTTTAGATGATAAAATTCACACAATTATTATATAAGAATATAATAAGACCTAGAGTTTAACTTTTATAGAGCATGCACATTTTCAGGATAATGGAAACTCCAAAGGAAAAGTCTTCTTTTCCTTGGAGAATATCTTTGAAAAGGTTTGGAAAAGTGTGATGCTGGCTCGATTAGAGGGCACTAGCTCCAAGGAGAATGTATAAACAAGGAACTGCAGGTGCTGATTTACAAATAAAGACACAAAACAGGTCAGGCAGCATCTTTGGACAACATGGATAGGTGATGTATTGGGCCGGGTGTGTAGGAAAGATCTGTAGTTGCTGGTTTAAATCAAAGGTAGACTCAAAATGCTGGAGTAACTCAGCGGGACAGGCAGCATCTCTGGAGAGAAAGCCCGGGACCCTCCTTCAGAATGATTGTGGTGTGGGGGAGGGGGAGGGGGGGGGAAGAAGGGTGGAAGAGAGGAGGGGTGAGATGTTCCAGTACCCGCTGAGATACTCCAGTACCTTGCGTCCAAGAAAAGGTTGGAAAACTTGGATTGTTTTCTCTGAACGCCAGAGATGACCACCAGGACAGTGGCCTTTATGGCCAGGTTGAGAACTAGTCACGTAACAACTTGCACTTGAAAATGGCGTCAAAACGTAGTGACTCTTGTACATTGGCTCAGTGAACTATTCCCGCACACTTGTACTTAATCTAAAATTGTGCTTATGTATAGCAATACATCTACTGAGCTGTATGGAAAAATATTTTTCACTGCACCTCGCTACATGTGACAATGAAGTACCATTGAAGCATTGAGACCTGAAAGAAGGATATAAAATTATGAGAGGCATAGATAGGATAGACAGTCAGAACGTTTATCCCAAGATAGAAATATCAAATACTTATGGGCCTAGCCTTAAGATGAGAGTAGCAAACTTTAAATGACATGCATAGGGCAAGTTTTTTATTACAGAGTGTGATGGGTGCCTGGAACATTCTGCTAGCGGTGATGATGTAGGCAGGTATGATACTGGCGTTTAAGGGGCTTTTAGATAGGCACATGGATATGAAGGTAATGTAGGGATATAGACAATGCAGGCAGATAAAAGTTTGTCTTGGCATCATGTTTCAGCAGAGACATTGTGGGCTGAAGGGTCTGTTCCTGCACTCTACTGCTCTGTTTTGTTGGTCCTCTTTCGCAAGAAACGTGGCAATTGTTTCCTATTAAGCTATTAATAATAAAGATTTTCCATGTATCTTCATTCCAAATCTCTCTTCATTTAATTCCTCGTCCAATCTTCTCAAAATGCCAGAAAGATAATGTACTATGGACTGTTTTTCTCGAGGATTCCATGGTTTAAATAGATTTTAAAATTAAAGAAGAATTCCTTGCAAGAAAGCTAAGCTGTTTGGGGAAGTGTAGGAGGCAGATGTGCTGCAAATCATTTAACTGATGACTATGTCACGTATTAGGAAAATGCTGGTCAACTTTGTTACGCTTTTTTAATTTTGCATTTTGTTTCCTGATATTTGAAACCATTTGTGTTGTGAATGTTGTACTCAACTCCATGTCATCATTGCTTTAGCTTGAAAGACTAATTCAAATTAGTTCTGAATGTTTATACAATACAAATTTATTGTCATTTGAACCCCAGTGAGACTCAAACAAAATTTTGTTTCCACAGCCATACAAACAAAAACAATGTCCTACAGACATACACACAATTAAGTTCACACAAACATCCATCACAGTGAACCCACTGTGATGGAAGGCAAAGTCTTTTCTCTCCCCTGCTCTCAATTTCTCTCCCGATGTCCAAGCGCCAGGCGGGTGATGATAAGTCCCACGGCCATTTTAGGCTGCGCGGGGCGATTTACGGCCCCGCTCCCGGTCTGAAAGTGCAAGGTCGGAGCCCCAGCGGGCGATGGTGAGTCCCACGGCCATGAAGCCGCGCCAGGTGATGTATGGTCCCGCTCCGGGTCGTTCCAACCCCGCGACACGGGCTGGAGAAGTCGCGTTGCGGGAGCTCCGGGAAGCGGTCTCTCTCTCCCCCCGGACCCGCGAGACCCGTTTATCTCTGTACCTTGAATTTCAGGGCATTACAGTGGTGCAGCGGTAGAGTTGCTGCTCTACAGTACCGGAGACCCGGTTTCGATCCTGGCAACGGGTGCTGTCTGTACGGAGTTTGTACGTTCTCCCCATGCTCAAGAACGACAAATAAGTTTTATCAACTTATTTATTTCGAAAATAACTTCTTAGTTCATAGGTTCTTATAAACACGTCTGGCCACAACGGTGGTCAGCACACAACTGCCGGGTTTAGGGGAGGGAGGATGGGGTAGGGGATGAAGGGGATGGAGGGGAGGAGGGGGAGAAAAAGAGGGGATAGAGAGAGATGGGGGGGGGAGGACGGGGAGAGAGGGGGGGAAAGAGGGGAGAGAGGGGGGGAGGGGAGGGGGGGAGAGGGGGGAGGGAGAGAGAGGGGGGGGAGAGGGGTGGGGGAGAGGGGGGGGGAGAGGGGGGGGAAGGCGGGGAGAGAGAGGAGGGGAGAGAGAGAGTGCATTTTTACTTCAACCCAAACCCCCCAAACAACCATTTGCAGGCAGTGCATTTTTACTTCAAACCAACCATATTTTCATTTTCAAACCACATTAAGGGCACTCACAGTTGAGTAGACACGTGTTCAGTGTTATTCAGAGCTCAGAGAGACGTGACCTCCATCTTGCAGAGCCTGAATGAGGTACACCACTTCCTGGTTTTATAGTCCCTCCCCCTCCCTCCAGCAGGGGCAGCAGAGAGAATGGTGATTTTTTTTAAACATTAATATCTCTCTGATTTTTCATCGATGGGAAAAATCCTCTGGTCCAGGAAGGCAGACGTGGGCTCTGAGCGAGGTGGCCAAAAATGACGGCTGTAGGTGGCGGCGTTCTCTCGGAAATCGCAGCACAGAGGGTCATGAGCGGTCAAGATCAGACATTTAGTGATATAGATGTAAATTATCCCTAGTGTGTGTAGGGTAGTGTTTGTGTGCAGGGATTGTTGGTCATTGCGGACTCAGTGGGTCAAAAGGGCTTGTTTCCATGCTGTATCTCAAAAGCTAAAATAACTAAAATGAAATCTACTGTTCTCGGCAGTTTTGAAGGACTGTGCAACGACTGGCCAAGTGGAGATACAAGGAACTGCTGGTGTTAGTTTACAAAAAAAGATGCAAAGTCCTGGAATAACTCAGTGGATCATGGAAAGGTGATGTTTCAGGTCTGAAGAATGTTCCTTCTGACCTGAAACATCACCTATCCATGTTCACCTTTCTAATCTATTAATCCAGCACTTGATGTCTTTTTTTGTAAACCAGCCTCTGCAGTTCCTCGTATATATATTTTACTGCTCCACTGCAAAATCTCAAGGTATGCCAAATTTGAAGAAGCTCTCCTCCACTCTATGATGGGATTTCTGCTGGACTCTGTCACTTCCCTCCCTCTGTGATTCAGGCTGCTCGCCTGCTCTATGACCAGGTTCTGACCAGGACTTGCTTCCACAGCCACATGCGTTTCCTGAGCACTTGCTTGTGCGCCATTTTATGCCACTTGGCTTCCAGCTCCGTTTCCAGGCCTCCCATTTGAGCCCAACCAGGATTTCAGGTACCACCATTCAATCCACCGTTCCTCGCAACAGTTCTCCTTCTGTACCCTGTCTTGTGCACTATCCGCCATGCACCGACTGGCACTGGCTTGCCCTCGCTCTGTCTGTACCCCAGCTCCAGGCCTCACTCATCTAGACCTGCAATGGACCTCAACTTTATTCTCCGTCTGATCTAAGGGTCTGAAGAAGGGTCCCGACCCGAAATATCACCCGTCCATGTTCTACAGTGATACTATCTGACCCTCTGAATCACACCAGCACTTTGTGCCTTTACGGACCAGGTGATGTGAGGTTAGGCCAAAACGTTATCAATAAAATTGCCAGCTACATAATATATCATCTTAATTCACAGCAAATGTAGTACAATGGTCTCACTATGCTCTATCATAGTTTCTCCAGTTAGATCCTTCCACTGTCCATGAGAAACGTTGCCACGTACAATGTCTTGGTTGTTTGTTAGTGATCAGAAACTGCAGAAGCTCTTGTTGGAATAAGGTATTCCCTAGCTGCCAAAATGTTTTTAATGTATCCTGTTTTGTGTGTCATACCCTCCATATTATTGCCCAAGCAGGTATTCCTGGCAACTACTGCACTTTGTAAATCTTAGTCTGGAATGCATTAGCAGTGTGAAACCATGAAATTCCTGGCCGCTACATCACTGCCTCTCACTTTGTCTTGCATAAACAAGGCCAATAAATACTTGATGAATGCAATTATGCCAACTTAGTATTTTTGTTGCTAGCTTTTGCAATTTTTTTGTTTCCCTTGTGAAAAATAATTACAAAATTAACTGGCAATAAATCTAGTGACTTTCTTTGCCAACAGCAGTGATATTCAAAGTAAAAACGGCAGCAAATTTCATTGGCAGAAAAAGCCCAAAAATATAAATAAATCCATTCCATAATTTTTCTTTACATTCTTATGCACTAGGTCAACATTATTTCATCCATCCAGTCTTAAGCAGACTGCCGTAAAATAAATCTAATTGATGATGAAGAATGTGGTATCTTCAGGGCAACGGTGGCAGTTACAGAAAGCATTCAAGGTAAAGTATTATAAATCTCTTAGTCATAGTCCTAGAGCATGGAAACATGTCCTCTGGCCCAACTTATTCATGCCGACTAAGATGCCCAGTCTAAGCTCACATTTGCCCCATATCGCTCTAAACCTTTCAATAGACAATAGACAATAGGTGCAGGAGTAGGCTATTCGGACCTTCGAGCCAGCACCGCCATTCACTGTGATCATGGCTGATCATCCACAATCAGTACTCTGTTCCTGCCTTCTCCCCATGAATGCTGTTATAGTACCTGCCTCAACCACCTTATCTACAGTTTGTTCCATATACCCACCACACTCTGTATGAAAAATATACCCCTCAGGTTCCTATTAAATCTTTTCCCTCTTACCATAAACCTGTGTCCTCTGGTTCTTGATCCCCCTTCCCTGGGCATAATATTCTGCATTCACCCAATTAATTTCCCAATTATACACCTCTGTAAGATCCCCCTTTAGCCTCCTGCACTCCGAGGAATAAATTCCCTGCTTTCCCGATCTCTTCTTATAGCTCATTCCCTCGAGTCTTGGTAACATCCTCTTCTGCAGTCATCATTGTCAGTTTAGGCACAGAGCACCAACCCTGCAGGCCTTCTCTATCATCGTAGGAGGGTCAGGCTAAAGGGCGTTTCAGTTTTGTGATCCCACCAAAGTGCGCCCTGACAAAATGGTGAAGCGGGGAATGGACCTATGCCAGCTGCAAAATCTTACATTTTTACAAAGGGTGCTGCATGCATACAAGTATTTTAAAAGCAGATTAATTAGGTGATGTTAGACCAATCCCAAGATTCCCTTAACGGCATCTCCATTCACTGTAGATTTGTTGTTATCATTTCATAGTTCTTATTATTAACAACTCTAACTTAGATATTAAACTGATTCCGGAAGACATTCTTTAATGCATTGGTTGCAATGGATGGAACTATTTATGATGGAAGGACATTGGAGAACATGGATAGGTGATGTTTCCTCTGGGACCCTTCTTCAGACGCATCTTCTCCAGATACTGCCTGACCCGCTGTGTTACTCCAGCATTTTGTGTCTTTCCTTGGTAAACCAGCATCTGCAGTTCCTTGTTTCTACAACTATTTTGATGGTTAGGTTGATGGCATTCTTGTTAATATATAACTGGAATGCCAAGAATAACTCACAATCACTCAGATAAAATTGTTACAAAATTGGCATTTAAGAGGCTTCAGAATAGGCACACAGATATGCAGGGAAAGGAGGGATATAGATCATGTACAGCATAGGAAATTAGTTTAGCCTGGCATCATGTTCAGCGTGGATATTGTGCGCCACAGGGCCTATATCCTGTGCTGTATTATTCTATGTTCTATAATTAAGAGAAAATAACAGGGTAAATTGTTTTAGGCACCACCTCGCCCTCTCAATAGATTCTATGTATCAAATATATAAGTAAAAGGATAAGAACATTAAACTAAGGCAGATGGGATTAGTATAAAAATATATCAACCATTCATTCTGACAGTGTCTAAATGATGCAACACTTGGGCAGCAGTTCTGAACTGTAACATCACACATTTTTCTTAAACAAAAAAAATCAAAACGTTCACAGTTTTCCGAGCAGCCATTGATTATCCAGGCTTTCTGGATTGTTCCAGCTGATATGGTAACAATTATATAAAAATGCAGTTGTGTTCCACTAATCTTTTTAGATTAGATAACTAGGATTTGAGGGACTTAATTAAAAAATGATGCACCATATGTGCTGGCCATCTGCACATGGAAGAGGAGAAAGAAAGCACTTTGAATTGAGTTTGAGATTTCTGAAATAAAAACTCTCCTTTTGCTCCCATTTACACCTGATCGATTTGGCATCATTGACCTGCAGTTTAAGTGCAGTGGCAGAGGCAGTGTAAGTAAATGCGACCAAATTGAGATCACAATCAAAATTATTTAGTTTCACATTTTTGACTTGCAGAACTGTGTTACTAGAATTGTTTGTGCAACTTCTTTTCCCAGATTAATGTTGGCCCTTTTTCCTATCAAATTATTTCTTGGCAGTCCTCCCTGGTACTTTTTACAAAGACATGTTAAATTCAAAGTCACATTTAATTAAATTTTTGCAGAATATAGATCCAAGTGTTATTAAAAAAAACATAGCTCAATGGACCAAGTACATGTGATAAAACCAACATTTAAAAAGTTTGTCAAACATTTGCCAGTTAAAGAAAGTAGCTATTAAACCACGTATACAGCTCTGTCTTTACCCTGGGATTTTGGCAATCTGCATTACTCCTAATGTATATGTAATAAGTTGAAATTGCTTTATTATGTAGTAGAGCTGAAGAAGTATTTTCCAAATTGGCATCATTAAAAATAGCAATTACAACTTAAATGAAGGGAACATAACTCTGTGTATGCTATAATTCAAATCTAATACAAATCAGATCTTCTTCATGTTTAATTTACTCCAACCATCTAAAACGCTTCGGCATAATTTACGTTACAGAAATGTTATAGTTCCCACATTTGTGGTGTGTGCAGTGCAAAACAAAGTGGAGGGCAAAAATAATAATTTAATCAAAAAAGTGATTCCAGGAAAGCCTCAATCATTTTGAGTTTTCATTTAGCGTTATCTTTAGACTGAAATTAAGCTGTAATAACTAAACCAATTCCTTACATGATTCAAACAATAGTTTTATTTTCTATTTGGTATTAAAATTGTCTAATGATAAAAAACCAATGGCACAAAGTGAAGCATGATTTGGAGTAATAAAATTTGTAATTTTCCCGTGAGAATTGTTCAGTGCATTTGGAATGTCAGCTGGTCTTCCAGAGGAATCCTAATGCACAGATGAGGTATTGCTGCAGGGGACTGAAGAAAACTTGTTGTTTGCCTTCTGAACAGTCCAAAAGTAATATTGGAAAGAGACGTTTACCATTACGCCATTGAACATGGTGAAAAAGATCCGCAGAACATGCAGGGAGAAATAAAGTTAACATTCATGATATTAACTCTTTATGAGGTTGGCTTCAACATGTTGGATTTCAGCACAGCAATTTCTGTGGAGGGGATCTGTTTTAACCTCAGCAGGCTTTCCATCAGTTTTTTTTTAGCTGCAGCCTATTGTTTCATCAACTGATGTTGGGCGGAAAAGCCCGCAACACAAGAGCACAGTTGAAGGGGGCAGGAATGATCAATGCATGGCAGGATGTGGGTGGGTCGCACGTCACCTTCTGGGTTTCCCAAGGCTTGAGAAACCTTGCTGACAGAAGTTAAAAATGAACCACTGCTAAAATATAGGCAAGCCACATCATTATCATGTTTAAATTGCTATCCTACTGCCTAACATTGATCAGCTGCGTGGTCTTCATAGTGGCTCTGTTGAAACAGGAAGTGGGTTGATGCAATCTGGCTTGAGTTCCTGTTCCAGCATTTCTTTTAAACTTTGACTTTATCTTAACACCGCCCCTGTTTTAGCTCATGGATTTAGCAATTGTATGTGGACAAATTGAAAAGTTACTCATCTTCTTCCATTAAAGTCCCTGCATGAATCAAACAATCTTGAGTTGGCAAGTTGAACTAATTTAAAATTTGAAGCCTCTTCCATAATTTTCTCCAGTCATCAGTGTGGCTAATTCTAGTTTTGTTTCCTCAGCTTTTCTACTTTTAAGCATTGGTGATAATTTTCCAATGTTCTATAGACTCAGTATCAGTTACTGTGGATTGGAGGGTAGCTAATGTTATCCCACTTTTTAATAAAGACGGGTGAGAGAGAAAACGGGGAATTATAGACTAGTTAGCCTGACATCGGTGGTGGGGAAGATGCTGGAGTCAATTATAAAAGATGAGATAACCGCACAGTTGGATAGCAGTAACAGGATCGGTCCAAGTCAGCATGGATGTATGAAGGGGAAATCATGCCTGACTAATCTTCTGGAATTTTTTTTGAAAATGTAACTAGGAAAATGGGCAAGGGAGAGCCAGTGGATGGACTTTCAGAAAGCATTTGATAACGTTCCACATAGGAGATTAGTGGGCAACATTAGGGCACATGGTATTGGGGGTAGAGTGCTGACATGGATAGAGAAGTGGTTGGCAGACAGGAAACAAAGAGTAGGGATTAACGGGTCCCTTTCAGAATGGCAGGCAGTGACTAGTGGGGCACTGCAAGGCTCGGTGCTGGGACCGCAGCTATTTACATTATACAGGAAGGCAGATTACTATCTAAATGGCGTCAAGTTGGGAAAAGGGGAAGTACAACGGGATCTGGGGGTCCTTGTACATCAGTCTATGAAAGTAAGCATGCAGGTACAGCAGGCAGTGAAGAAAGCGAATGGCATGTGGGCCTTTATAACAAGAGGAATCGAATATAGGAACAAACAGTCCTTCTGCAGTTGTACAGAGGCCTAGTAAGACCACACCTGGAGTATTGTGGTCCCCTAATTTGAGGAAGGACATTCTTGCTATTGAGGGAGTGCAGCGTAGGTTTACAAGCTTAATTCCCGGGATGGCGGGACTCATATGCTGAGAGAATGGAGCAGCTGGGCTTGTACACTCTGGAGTTTAGAAGGATGAGAGGGGTTCTCATTGAAACATATAAGATTGTTAATGGCTTGGACACACTAGAAGCAGGACACATGTTCCCGATGTTGGGGAAGTCCAGAACCAGGAGCCACGGTTTAGGAATAAGGAGTAAGCCATTTAGAACAGAGACGAGGAAACACTTTTTCTCACAGAGAGTTGTGAGTCTGTGGAATTCTCTGCCTCAGAGGGCGGTGGAGGCAGATTCTCTGGATGCATTCAAGAGAGAGCTAGACTAGGCTCTTAAAAATAGCAGAGTCAGGGGATATGGGGAGAAGGCAGGAACGGGGTACTGATTGGGGATGATCAGCCATGATCACACTGGATGGCGGTGCTGGCTCGAAGGGCCAAATGGCCTACTCCTGCACCTATTGTCTATTGTCTATTGTCTAAGATTTTGATTAGAATTTTCAAACACATTGAGATTCTTGCAGCTATTTGAAAGTTGTTTTGTTTGACTGCACATAATTTTGATTTCATGTTAAAATTAACCGTGCTTTACAGAAAATGTGATGTAACATAGTAGAAAATAATATAATAAACAGGAGTTAAAAATTCAATATAATAAAAGTTTGTTGAAGTCAAACTATTGCTGCAATATAAGGGATTTCTTCACAATCTATAATAATCAGTTTGTAGTGGGAATTAATCGAATAGCCTCTGCATTTGATTCGGCTTGATTTTGCGCATTTAGTTCTATTCATCTGTTCCAAGCTAAGCTTCTGAATGTGACGGGTGATAACATTATAGGTTGGAAGACAGGACACCTGGGAAATGTGTGAACATGACCTGCAACTATGAAACTCCCTGGCCAAGCAGATGAAAGTATTGTGAAGTTAGCCGTGGTAACTAAGAAAAAATATATCTCTGACTGGGTGAATTCAAAGCCAGATTCAATACAAAAGGGAAATAAGGAGATAGAAAACTCTTGGAAAGAGTAGCTATAAACAATGTAAAATGACAAAATGTAAGGTTTGCATTTAAACAGATAGGCACAAAATTCTGGAGTATTTCAGTGGGATTGGACAGCATCTCTGGAGAACATGGACAAGTGACGTTTAGAGATATGTTGCCTGTCGTGCTGAGTTACTCCAGCGTTTTGTGTCTATCTTTGGTGTCAACCAGCAGTTCAGTTAAGGTTTGTAATTTTTCATGTAATCAGTCATGATTGTTTTTTTTTAAAAGTTTTTTATAACTTAGATTTATATCATGGAAACAGGCCCTTCTGCCCCCCGAGTCCATGCTGACCACCGATCACCCATTCACTTGTTCTAAGTTATCCCACTTTCTCATCCAATCCCTATACTCTGGGGACAATTTACAAAGGCCATTTAACTTACAAACTCCCAAGTCTTCAGAATGTCGGAGGAAACTCACATGATCACAGGGGGAATGTGCAAATTCCACACAGACAACCCCAGAAGTTCGAATCGAACCCAGGTCTCTGTCGCTACGAGGCAGCATCTTTACCAGCTGTTCCACTATGCTAGTAAGAAATTGAGTGCGTACACAGAAATTGACAGGAATTAATTCTTTATGGTGTGATAAATTTTATATCTACTATGCAAAGACAGCAAATTCACACCGTGTAGTTCAACACAGTGGTGTGATGCTTGTTTCGCAAAAATAAGAAAAGTAGCATCTCGTTAACTTTTGGATTTCTGTGGTCAATCACATATTTGCCTCAGTTAACATTGCAAAGGTAAAGCAGAATATCACTATTGACCCCTTTACTTTGTGAAAGGTCAAAGCTAAGGAGGATAATTGAATTTGGGAATGTCTAGTCAATATGAATCATTAGTTCCATCTGAAAAGATTTTCATTCTCCCTACCCTGCAGGATAATTGTTTGGAGTGAAACCTATTTTTCTTATTTCTTTACCCATACAAAAGGTGATGTGTTTGTATAGGTCCAGTTTCATCCCTGTTTGCAATGTAGCACAAGTACTGTGAGATGTCGTTATGGTCATTTGTCGAAGCTTAGGCCAAAACCAGGATTTAAGTGTGAAAGGTCTTGGCAATGGTGATGATAATGATTGTTTTGGGGCTTCAGTTTTGGCAACTCTATGAAAATCTCCTTGCTGAAGCACAAACCCTTTAAACATTGAAGTAGGGTCAATGGCTTCTGTCTTTTTGATGGCCTCCTGCACAGTACATGGTTCCTCTCATCCAGCTGGCATTATTCTCTCCTGTCTTCAATGTTGTCAAGGCTGCCCCTCCAGCCTCAAAGGCACACGTGCAGGGGGAGTGGAATTTTACACAGTGAAAACAACATACATTTATACCCTGGATTATGTTTCCTGGTGCCAAAACAACTCAGGATAAATCTACCAACTGCAGATGCCAGAATTCTGAAACAAAAACATAAAATGCTGGAACACTCAAGTCCAGCAGCATCTGTGGATAGAGAAATAGGATTAACATTCCATTTAGGTTCTGGAAATATTAATTATGTCCTCTTTCCACAAACGCATCTGGACCAGTTGAGCTGTTCTCTAGATTTTTTTCCAGTTTTATTTTATTTAAAGCTCAGGATTTGTAATTAATCAATTTGCACTTTTACCCAAAACTATTTTGTGATCTTTCTGGCTATGGGCCTTTGCCGAAGTCAATAGTCAGCCTGGATGGATACTGACTTGTACAAACTTGTGGGTGGGCAGCTTAATTTTTTTTTTTATTGTTGCTGTGCAGGAGGAACATTTTCTGTGTGGTATTCAATGCTTGCAGAGGTGTTAGTGCTGGCTCATAAACGTTATAGCCCTGCTATTGGTGGTGGGGTATGTCTGGCAGATGTATCATCATATAAATGGAGCAGATGGGAAACTGGGTTCCGACAATAAAGCTTTATGCCAGCTGGCTTTTCTTTTGGTATATTCACAGGATGTGGGTAGAACTGTTAAGGCCAATATTTATTGCCCATCTCTGAACTGTCCAGGGAACTGAAAAGACCATATCAGAGTGCAGTTGATGGTCAACCTTGGTGAGTTATGAGTGATGAATGAATGCATCAAATTAAACATCTACTATATTCGACCAACTAATTGTCACACCAGCATTAAATACGGTACGTGATTTAAAAAAAACGCTCAGCAGTTCCAAGGCTCAAAAGTGGATGGCAAGCACTTGGGTAGTGAAGCCTGGGACCTCCATCACCCGTTCCAAGGCTCAGCACTGGTGTTGCTTTCAGGTGGGTTGGAGTGGGTGAGGAAGTCCCGAAAGGTCTACACCAGCCACCATTAGAACAGAATGTCAGGTGAGTCCAATGCCACCCATTTTATATACCCACCAAAAGCAAACAGGTCCCTCAATACTAATAATTTAGTTGGAAGCAGGGATTAATATAATAATTATTTCTGTTCTTTTGTTGATATTTCATGGAATATAGTCATAGAATTATACAGCATGGAAACTTTTGAACATTTTTCTATCCATGTACCTGTCCTCATGTATGTAAATGTTGTAATTCTATCCACCTCTGTAGCTTTTTTCGGCAGCTTGTTTCATATGTGCACCACCCTCTGTGTGAAAATGTTGCCCCTCACATCCCTTTTAAATCTTTCCTCTCTCACCTGAAATTTCGGCCCTCTAGTTTTAGGTTCCACCGACCCTGAGAAAAAGATAGTGACAATCCTCAATCCACACCCCTCCTGATTTTATTTACCTCTATAAGGTCACCTATCAACCTCCTAAGCTTCAGAGAAAAAGTACTGGTTTCTCCTTCAAACTCAAGCCCTCCAATTCCAGTAAAACCCTTATAAATGCTTTCTGCACCCTTTCCATCTTAGTGGCCCTTCCTATAGCTGGGCAACCAGAATTCCGCACAATACGCCAGGTGTTGTCTCATCAACAACATGTATATTTGCATCTTGATATATCATGGATTCAATGCCCTGATCAATGAAGGCAAGCATGTATAGGGAACCATGTACCTGGAACGTGTAGGAAGGAACTGCAGATGCTGGTTTGAAATGAAGATAGACACAAAATGCTGGAGTACTGAAGAAGTTGCCTCGACCCGAAACATCACCCATTCATTCTCTCCAGAGATGCTGCCTGTCCTGCTGAGTTATTCCAGCATTTTGTGTCTATGTTCCTGGAACTCTAGGTTTCTCTGTTTTACAATATTTTTCAGGACCCTATCATTTATTGTGTAAGTCCTGCCCCGATTCAACTGATCAAAATCGAACACATCACACTTGTTGGAGTTGAAAATTCTGTTCACCATTCCTTGGCTCACTTCCCCAGTTCATTTCAATCCTATTGTAAAAATAAATCCACCAGCTACAATTGTACGCAATGAATCAGTTTTACAGACTAAAATGATATTCAGACCATTATGGGTTTTGTGTTTACTAGCAGATGGTGTAAAATCAATGAGGTGTAAAGGTAATGTGTTAAATTGCCTCCAAGAACTGTGCTTTACTAATGTTAATAAACTTGACAACTGCACTCAACTGCTGTTGATCTCAAGGAGGTATTGAGCATTGTGCAATGTTAAAGTGATTTTTATTCAGATCAGTGCAGTAATTTTGGGAGGATATGAATGCTCCATCTGCTTTTCTTTGACACCATTGAAGTAACTGAGAGTTAATTAGAAGCTCTTTGTTATTCTAGATTTTCATCAATATCCTGGGGTCTATCAAGTTTTCTGGAACCTTCAACCAATTAAATTGTTTTTTAGAATCAAGAAAAAAATCCATAATGAATGGCTCCAGCAGTCTGCCATTTCTAAAATATTATTGGAGACATATTTTCCAATTTCCAAAGCTTTTACCCATTACTTCTTCACACACACTCAATCATCCTTCAACTGGTTTGAAAGTATAGCTTTATATTCAGCTAGTGGATGAGATTTTCCCTGAACTCCTTTGGCTTATGACATTGTATGTTTGGAGTCTTTTTTTCTTCAGGCAATTAGGGATTGCAAGTTCATTATTATAGTGGCAAATCTGCAGAGATCAATTCGCAAGAAAAATGGTTCACGATGACTCCATTATTAAAGACACTTAAAAAAAAACTTTGTACTTGGGTATGATGATGGAATCATCCTAAAACAGATCTGCTGATATGTGTTGCATCTGCTGATCTAGACAGTGTTGTATTAAACAGAGAGGTTTCAGTGGCCTACTGTGTTCTGAATGGAACTTGGTGAAAGCACAAGAGGCAAGCTGTTCAGATGACAACAATGTGTCAGCACACACATTGGTGATGAAACAGAGGAAATAACCTTTCTCATACCAAACATGTTTAAGTTACTCAGAAAACAAAGTCCTCGCATTTTAATCTTAATTTATGTAGAGAAAGGCAATGAATGAAGGAATGTTACATAAAAATGATTTGCATAAAATCAAGTTTGACAACTTATAATAGTTGATAGGCAGGAAAAACCACCAATCATTTCCACTCTGGCTAGAAATAACAGTGACGTGGAATTAACAGAAATACTCACTTTCCACATATGCTGGCCACTTATTTTCAAACCTTATCACACCTGGCAGGACCCCTGGGTGAAATATGGCAAAGATTTGTCTTTGAACCTTACCTTTACTTCTGTGGGATTTATAAAAGTATCAATCATAAATCTTACAAAGGTACAGACACAACACCGCACTGAATCAACTATCAAAGCTGTCAGGAACATTGGACTCGAATACTCTCAAACATTGAGAAAGAAACATTAAAAAACAGTTAGAAACATACTTAATAATACTACAAAATGCTTTAAAATAATAGTGTATTTAAAATAGCTCAATTAAAGCAAAAACATAAATTACCAGTAATTTAGTCATCTCCCACACAACCGATCCTCTCCAGTGGAGTGGCTAGATCTGCACCAGATTTAATTTGGTGAAGATTCAGTGAGCCTATTTCCCAGTTTAATCGGTGTAAATTCTATGTAAGTTTCTGCTTCATTGCTAAGTTTGTGAAGAGTCCAGCAATAGAGAGTGATTCAGAGTGAATTGCCAGCAATGATCTACAGTATATGGACATTGAGGAATTCTGCAACCTTGTCGGAATGCAACCATTTACAAATGTTGCTAGCGGCTCACAGTTATGCATAGCATAGCAGGCATTTTGGTAGAAAATGTCACCCTGTAGTAGTAGCCTCTTTTGAAGTCTTACCCATAAATTGGTGAAAAGTGTGGATCTGTTCCCACAGTGCCTGGCATGATTGAAGCAAAAAGATGTGGAAGTGGGCAAATTCACAAGGAAGAAAGGAATAGAATGTACCAGGAAAGAAATAGAGTGGGCAGAGGCCCACAAAGAGTATCATTGGTATAAAGCTAAGTTAAGTTCCGTGTAGAGAGATGGATCTGCTAACACAGTCTTTTGTGGTCCCTAATTTCTTATTTTTGCTTTTGTTGGCAGGATTGTTTTATGAATATGAAATATGGATATTGCTTTCCTACAATAGACACATTTGAAACAACAAACTCAGATCAGATTAAGGGAAAACTGGATAGGTCAAACCTATTACTCCTCATTCACCTCTAAAGCAAGAGGCATGGCCATTATAATTCGGAAGGGTATACCTTTTAAATTAAAGAAATCCATATCTGATAAAGAGGGAAGATACGTTATAGTCACGGGAGAAATTTACAATACACCATTAACTATGATAAATATTTACGCGCCTAATTTTGATAACCCACAATTTTTAAAGAAAATAATAGATTTAATCGCAAAGCATAATTATCAAAATATAATAATGGGGGGAGATTTTAACTGTGTTATAGACCCATACTTAGATAAATCAATAAAGGTAGGGAAGCGTCTTGTTAAAACTAAGACCTGTGAATTTTTAAATACTTATATAAAAAATAACAACATAGCTGATGTTTGGAGAATAGCAAATCCAAGTGGTAGGGAATATTCATTTTACTCATCAGTTCATAAAACTTATTCACGAATTGACTATTTCTTATTGGACACAAAATTAATCCCGTATACGAATAAACCATCATATCATAATAGTATTATTTCTGATCATTCACCATTGACTTTTATACTTAAAATTGAGGGAATGCCGGGTATAAAACCTTTTTGGAGATTCAATGCACACATATTAAATAACCCGCAGGGCTATGAGTATATAAAAGAACAAACAAATGTTTTTTTCGAAATAAATGACACGCTGGGTATTTCTGCACCGCTATTATGGGAAACCTTCAAGGCATATATTCGCGGCGTCATAATCTCTTACCAAAGTTTTCAAAATAAGGAAAATAAAAGAGAACTTCAGCGGATAGAACAGGAAATAAAATTACTAGAACTGGACAATACAACTGACCCAACCATAGATAAACATAATAAGATAACTTTATTGAAATATAAAATCGATAGAATACTATCGGCAAGAGTAATAAGTTTATTCCAAATTACAAAACAAGCACACTTCGAATTTGGGGATAAGCCACATAAATTACTTGCGAGGAAACTGAAGCAACAAGAAAAGGAAAAAACTATCACTAAAATTAAATCGGATAAGGGTGAGTTTCTAACACTGCCAAAGGATATTAATAAGAGGTTTGCCCAATTTTATCATAATTTATATTCATCTAAAATAAATACAGATGTTAGTAAAATCACAAATTTTTTAGATAATTGTACCAAGATTACCAATTTAGTCAATTGTACCAAGATTATTCAATTTATACATGCAGGCTTATAAAAAGAAACTACCAGAAACCCTAGCAGAAGCAACAATAACGCTTATACCAAAAAAAGATAAAGATTTAGATGAACTGGGTTCTTATAGAGCTATTTCACTTCTAAATACGGATCAGAAAATTTTAGCAAAGATTCTAGCTAGAAGACTAAATAATTATATTAACAATTTAATAAATACGGATCAAACGGGATTTATACCCAAAAGACAATCATTTAATAATTTGAGAAGGCTTTTCAATATAATGTACTCTCATAATGAGGACAATGAAGATATTTCAGTTTTTACGCTGGATGCAGAGAAGGCATTTGATCAGGTAGAATGGCAGTATTTATACAAGGAACTCCAAAAATTTAATACGGGAGAGAATTTTATTAGATGGGTTAAACTACTTTACGATAGGCCTACGGCAAGAATATTAACTAACAATATGCTATCTCCAAAATTTTACTTATCAAGGGGTAATAGGCAAGGTTGTGCCTTATCACCATTGCTATTTGCCCTTATGATAGAACCGCTGGCCGAAAGGATTAGAAATCACCCGAATATTCACGGATATAACACTAAGGACTCAAAGAATAAAATTTCATTATACGCTGATGATATCCTTTTATATATTACTAATACACAAACGAGTATACCCACATTATTAACATTAATTGAGGAATTCGGCTCTTTTTCAGGATATAGAATAAATTGGAATAAAAGCGAAATTATGTCTTTAAAACCACAGGATTCGAGACACTTACTAAAATTCCCCTTCAAAATTGCAACAGAAAAATTCAAGTATCTGGGTATTCAAATTACGAGAAGACACAAATCATTATTTAGTGCCAATTTTATGCCACTATTAAATAAACTGAATGATATGATTAAATTTTGGAAAACGCTCCCGCTCTTATTGATAGGTAGAATTAACGCTATAAAAATGACTTTCTTACCACAATTAATATATTTGTTTCAAGCGATCCCAATATATATTCCAAAATACTTTTTCAAAAAACTAGATTCTACTATCACTAATTTTATATGGGATTACAGAGCACACAGAATTCAACGAAAGCATTTGTGTAAACCTAAAGAAGTTGGGGGTTTATCATTACCTAACTTTATGTATTACTACTGGGCAGTGCATATTAAGAACATAATGTACTGGTTGGATAGTTCCACTCAGCAGTTGGAGTGGATAAGAATGGAGAAAGAGGAGTGCTATCCGCACAATATAGGAACGATCTTGCTCTCACCGATAAAATTGAATAGTATAATATATAAGAAGAACCCAATTATTCACAATACAATAAGAATTTGGAAACAAATAAAAGTATCCTTGAAATTAAATAATCTATCAGTACTAACCCCACTATTGAACAACCCCGCATTCAAACCATTTCTCATCGGCAAAACATATCAACAATGGGATAGACTGGGGATTAGGAAAGTAGGGGATTGTATGAATTGGGCAAATTGTTATCATTTCAACATTTAAAATTAAAATTTAAACTGAAGGATAATCAATATTTTAAATATATACAGATATGTGACTTTATGAAGAAATATATACATAGATTTCAAACTATATTTTTAGACCCTTTAGAAGAAGCAATGAATATTAAGGCTGATTCACAAAAACTAATATCATACTTTTATAATAATATATTAAATAGAGAATTACCCTCAACAGAAGCACTAAGAGAAGATTGGGAACATGAGCTAATGATAAAGATCTCGAAGGATAGATGGGAAAAGTATCTGATGAACACACATAATTGTTCTATTAATGCAAAACATAATTTAATTCAATTCAAATTATTACATAGACTATATTATTCAAAAATGAGGTTGAATAAATGTTATCCAAACGTCTCTCCCAGATGCAATAAATGTTTGTTTCAAAACGCTAATATAACACATTCATTTGTAGGATGTACAAAGTTGAATAAATTTTGGAGCGATATATTTGATATATTTACAAAGCTTTTCAAGTCCACAATAGAACCTAAAACGGAATGGATTATATTTGGAATAATAGTAGAAGATATCAATTTAAATAAAGACCAAAACGTTTTTTTAAATTATGGGTTAATAATTGGAAAGAAATTGATACTTAAATTTTGGAAAAATACAACCATACCAACTGTTAAAATGTGGATTAGGAATATGATGGACATAGCACGCCTTGAAGAAATGAGACTCCGACTAATAGATAAATATGACCAATTCTTAAGGAGTTGGTCTCCTTTCATCGACTTTTTGGAATCATGTGATGCAGCGGTACCGTAAAGATTGCTGATTTCAGTTCATGCCGTGGATAGATCTACATCTCCGAATATAGATTTGAAAATTTCTATTTTAAGGGGCCTTCTCTCCTATTTCTACTTTCTACTTTTTCTTTTTTTTATATACACACTTCACGTTTTTCTATTCTCTACCATCTATTTTTCCTCTTTTTCCCCTTTCTATTGTTTTCTTTTTCTTGTCTTGCTTACTTCCTTCTCAAAACATAAAACTAGAGGTTGTACATAGAATGGATTACGGTATGACATAGTTGGCACCTAAAATTAGGTTCCACTGTACTGTTTTATACTGTATTAACTTCTAATAAAATAAACAAAAACAAAAAAAAGAAATAGCTCAATTAAAGTAAAAACATAAATTACCAGTAATTTACCCATCTCCCACACAACCGATCCTCTCCAGTGGAGTGGCTAGATCTGCACCAGATTTAATTTGGTGAAGATTCAGTGAGCCTATTTCCTAGTTTAATCGGTGTAAATTCTATGTAAGTTTCTGCTTCATTGCTAAGTTTGTGAAGAGTCCAGCAATAGAGAGTGATTCGGAGTGAATTGCCAGCAATGATCTACAGTATATGGACATTGAGGAATTCTGCAACCTTGTCGGAATGCAACCATTTACAAATGTTGCTAGCGGCTCACAGTTATGCATAGCATAGCAGGCATTTTGGTAGAAAATGTCACCCTGTAGTAGTAACCTCTTTTGAAGTCTTACCCATAAATTGGTGAAAAGTGTGGATCTGTTCCCACAGTGCCTGGCATGATTGAAGCAAAAAGATGTGGAAAGTGGGCAAATTCACAAGGAAGGAAGGAATAGAATGTACCAGGAAAGAAATAGAGTGGGCAGAGGCCCACAAAGAGTATCATTGGCATAAAGCTAAGTTAAGTTCCGTGTAGAGAGATGGATCTGCTGTCACAGTCTTTTGTGGTCCCTAATTTCTTATTTTTGCTTTTGTTGGCAGGATTGTTTTATGAATCGATCTTCCTATGGTGAAGGAATGTTCAATAGCTCAAGTGCGAACACTGTTATGCAGGCAGCTACTAAATGGAAAGAGATGGAAAAACATCTCGTCCAATGTGCATACAATAGGTAAAGAGACTGGTTTTACATGGAAATAGGAAAATGTAGACAATGTCACATCAAGAGAGTTTGAAAGCAAGGTCAGCATTTTCTAGCCACACAGAAATGAAATGGCAGCAGTCCAAAATGTAGACCTATTATGATCTGAAAAAAAGATACTTTTTGGAAAGTTCACTCTTTCATTCCCAGAGCAGGGATGTTTGTACAAAATTATGTCCTGTCACTTTTACTTTTCAAGGCAAAGAAAAGCACATGTCCCCCCCCCTCACCCCACTCCCTTCCCATGAGTATAAATTATTTAGCATCAACTCTTTTAAATGTGTTTCCAAACGATTTTTACAAATGTTCCCTGGTTTGTTTTAGCTTGATCAGGCCTGGAATGTCAATCAGCGCCGTACCTCCATGTCTGCTGGACAGAACAGCGCTAAAAGTACAACCTGTTAAAGTTGATGTACAGTAATTGCCTCCATTGACCGCAGCATGGGATATTCTGCCTGTGCTTGTGTGGGCTTCCTCCTGCTACGCTGTTTCCTCCCACATCCCCAAAACATGCAGGTTGTTTAGTTTATTAGCTATTGTAAATTGCTCTAAGTACAGATAAATGGGGTATGGAATAGGAATCTATAGGAGTCAAAGCACAATGGGATTTGTGTAGGATTAGTATAAAATGGGTGCTTAATGGTCAGAATGGGCAGCAAGATAGGTTTCTGGATTAAAGGGAAGTTAAATGTTAGGGGTAGAAAGGATAGACACAGAATGCAGGAGTAACTCAGCGGGTGATGCAGCATCTCTTGAGAGAAGGAATGGGTGACGTTTCAGGTCAAGACTGAAGAAGGGGCTCGACCCAAAACGTTACTCATTCCTTCCCTCCAGAGATGCTGCCTGTCCTGCAGAATTACTCCAGCATTTTGTGTCTATTAAAGGTTATGGGACAGGAAAGAAAATGAGTCTTGAGTCCAAGATAAGAAGATCTTATTGAATGCTGGCACCTAGTATATGCCTGGTTCCTATTTCTTCTATTCTTGTATAACAAACGGTTTTGTTCCAGGCCAAATAACCTGCAGCCACCTCATGCATCCTTGTATTTCAGATGAAATGTGTAGGAAGGAACTGCAGATGTTGGTTTAAACCGCAGTTAGACACAAAAAGATGGAGTAACTCAGCAGGACAGGCAGCATCTCTGGAGAGAAGGAATTAATGATGTTTCCGGTCGAGACCCAAAACGTCACCCATTCCTTCTCTCCAGAGATGCTGTTATAAGGGAACAGGTTCAAGGATCTGACTAGCAGAACAGAAAAAGGCTCACTCGTCTGTTTAGTTACAAATCAGTTTTATTGGCTAGAGAGCAAACAAAAACAATACTAGTCTTGGTATGTGTGGAGTCTGTTTTACAGCAGCAAGCATCTACTCTCGAGAGAACAGAGAGAGAGAGACGAGAGAGAGCAGAGAGAGAGAGACGAGCCGAGAGAGAGAGAGAGTAAGAGAGAGAGAGCGAGAGGCGACTTAGAGAGAGAGAAGAGAGAGGAGAGAGAGAGAGCAGAGAGAGAGAGATGAGAGTAGAGAGAAGAGAGAGAGAGAGAGAGAGAAGAGCGAGAGAGTAGAGAGAGAGAGAGAGAGAGACGAGGAGAGAGAGAGATGAGAAGAGAGAGAGAGAGAGAGTAGAGAGAGAGATAGAGAGAGAGAGAGAGAGACGAGAGCAGAGAGAGAGAGAGAGAGAGAGAGCGAGAGAGAGAGAGAGAGAGAGAGAGAGAGAGAGAGAGAGAGAGAGAGAGAGATGGTGAGTGGGAGAGAGGGGAGAGAGAGAGGGAGAGAGGGGGAGGGAGAGAGAGAGAGAGAGAGAGAGAGAGAGAGAGAGAGAGAGAGAGAGAGAGAGAGAGAGAGAGAGCGAGATAGAGAGAGAGAGAGAGAGAGAGAGAGAGAGAGAGAGAGAGAGAGAGAGAGAGGGGGGGAGGGAGAGAGAGAGAGGGGGGAGAGAGAGAGAGAGCGAGAGAGAGAGAGATAGAGAGAGAGAGAGCTAGATAGAGAGCGAGAACTAGCTCTCTCTCTCTCTCTCTCTCTCTCTCTCTCTCTCTCTCTCTCTCTCTCTCTCTCTCTCTCTCTCTCTCTCTCTCTCTCTCTCTCTCTCTCTCTCTCTCTCCGTCGATGAACCACTCTCGCATATGAACTTGAACTAACTTCTGGCTTCCTGGTGCCTGCCTTTATACAGGTAAGAAATCAGATGTTGAAATAACCGCCAGTAAGTCCAATATCGCTGCTCCTAAATTCAAACTATAACCAAATGCAGGGGACTGCATCCCAGTCAGCCCACCCCACCCCCCACCCCCATTGGGAACAAAGCGTTATCAGCCGCAGACTGGCATGTAAAGCAATACACAGCGCTACAGACTTGGCGCACAAAGGTAATACACACAGCTGGTTTGGGACACAAAGGTTTAAACAGAGCGCTGTCAGCTTAGTGCGTGGGAATTTAAACAAAGAGCTGTCGACTGCAGCGCTATGGGTTTAAATATAGCGCTACCGGCACATTGCTGTGAGCTTTAAACACAGCACTATGGGTCACAGAATGTTTGGGTAAAATTCTCGTATAACAGATGCTGCCTGTCCCGCTGAGTTACTCCAGTTTTTTGTGTCTATCTTGTATTTCAGATGTTCTGGCCCAGCAAGTGGGGCAGGCTTTGGACAGGAAATCCACAGAAAAATGTTTAATTAGTTCAGCAATTGGAAACTGCAGTCCATTGAGGAAACCATTTCTTCAAACCTGGAAAGAATGCCTCCTCTCCAATCCATTCAACCGAATACCAAATATTTTTAATTGTAAACAAGCTAGTCACCAAATTATCAATGCTTGGAAATTGTTTGAATAAAAGGTATATGTTGATGCAGCTCTCAAAGATTTCTGAGGCAGTTTCAGAAATATTTTCCTTCAGTTGAATTTAAACTGAATTCCAAATTATTTGAAATAACAAATACACGTTTAAGGATCTCTTAAATAAGATAGAATAAAACACAAATGTATCCCTAATGTATTTCCCCAACCTCAATTCAACTGATTTGGTAACAGTAAAATATTTTCTGTGATGTCACAGAACGCTGTGGAGGTCAAGTCAGTGGATATATTTAAGACAGAGATAGATAGATTCTTGATTAGTCGTGTGTCAGAGGTTACGGGGAGAAGGCAGGAGAATGGAGTTAGGAGGGAGAGATAGATCAGCCATGATTGCATGGTGGAGTAGACTTGATAGGCTGAATGGCCGAATTCTGCTCCAATCACTTACGATCTTATGATCTTATGTTTTCTTTGGGCTTAACATGAAAAGGCAAATGTGAGTGATCACAGAATCCAATGGAATAGAGTGTTTAAATTAACCAGAAGTAATATGCCACAGATTTTGGAGGGTACGAGAAGATAAAACCACCAGTTTCTGAGAAACAATGACCTTTCATATTGTCAACAGCTGAAACAAAGTTTGAATTAATCTATTTGGTTCGCTTGAAGTGAAATAAATAATGGTTCTGGCTGAGTCATGAGGATATTCTGTGAATAGGAAGGCCCAGCAAAAATTGTGGTTCATTGAAGATGAGAAAATATCTGACCAGGGCTGACTGAACCATTCATTTATCTCGATGTAGAAAGGCTGCCTAGAAACAGTCTATCTCGTAAATGCAGTTTCCTGCAATAATAAGCTGTCGGATCGCTGTTAGAATTTTTTTAAATGAGATTTCAAGGAAACTATTGGTAATAACAAGCAGTACTGGGGAAAAACTGGAAGGGATTGCTCAAGTTTCAACAAGACTTTTACCCCTGATGAGGAGGTGACATGCAGGCCACATAGGGAATGGTGTGATTATATTGTCCAGTGTGGTACAGTTAGATAGTGCCTCTGTGCAGGAAAGAACAGCAGATGCTGGTTTAAATTGAAGATAGACACAAATTGCTGGATTAACTTAGTGGGACAGGCAGCATCTCTGGAGAGAAGGAATGGGTGACGTTTCGGGTCAAGAAGGGTCCCCTGAAGAAGGGACTCAACCTGAAATGTCACCCATTCCTTCTCTCCAGAGATTCTGCCTGTCCCACTCCAGCATTTTGTGTCTATCTTGGATAATCTTGGAAGCCGTATTGTTCAAAACTATACATGTCTTCAACATATTTGAAACCCATTGCTAAATTGCTATTTTCCACTTTTTTGTCAGAGCTTACAATGTTTGCAGCTTACACTTTGCTGCATAAACCTTGATTGTTGTATTTACCTTCTTAGCTTCTATTGTGTGTAAGATTGCAGTCATTTGAATGAGAGGAAAAATAACAGACGTTTGGAATAGAGGAAGAAAAACTAATTTAGGAAGGTATCCTTCCCCCCCTTTCTTCCCTGTAGCACACCCAGGTGTGCACCTATTTCTCCCACTATCATGCCTGCTTTTTCTCCATTCCCTTCCACCTATAAACCTTTATCTGGCTTCACATTTCACCTCTCTTTTCTCCTTAACTTACACCCTTCTGTCTCCTTGTCATCTCTGGTCTTTGTCCATCTATCTGCAAATCAAATCCACCTATCACTTGCTAGTGATTGTCCTGCACCCATCTCTTTTCCATCTCCCCCCCCCCCCCTCCCCCTACAATCAATCTGAAGAAAGATTATGTCTGAAACATTGCCTATCCATGTCCTCCAGAGATGCTGCCTGAGCCATTGAGTTACTCCTGCGTTTTCTGTGTTTTTTCAATAAGTCACCCTTGTCTTCCATGTGGGAGTAATTGATATACGTGGGGCCCTGATTTCTACCAGTGACAACACATACAGTTGATGAGAGTATGGAAAAAGGAATTCAAATCTAGTCCAAACTTTATAATAGTTGCACCGTTAAATTCAGAATAATCATTAGTTTGACAAATTGAAATGGAAGTGTGCTATTGCACACAACTTTTTATTTGCAGTCAGCTGTTTGGCATCACTTCAGGGGCAGACTTCAATGGGTCCAGGGCCAACAAAAATCACAAACTTATTCATGAAACTCTACAATACAATACAATACAATACCTTTTATTTGTCATTTGAACCTCACATGAGGTTCAAACGAAATTTGGTTTCTGCAGCCATACAAAAAAAGAACCAAGACACACACCAACACAATTCAATTCACATAAACATCCATCACAGTGAGTCCTCCTCTCTGTGATGGAAGGCAAAACTTGTCTCTCCCCTGCTCTCCATTCCTCTCCCGAAGTCGAGGTCAAAGCCCCCGGCGGGCGCTAGCAAGTCCGCGGCCACTCAAAGCCACGCCGGGCGATGTAGGGCCCTGCCCCGGGTCTTGATGTTGGAGCCCGCGGCGGGCGCTAGCAAGTCCGCGGTAATTTACAGCCGCGCCGGGCGATGTACGGCCCCGCTCCAGGTCACTCTCAACCCCGCAATTCGGGCGGGAGAAGTCGCCATTGTCGGTGCCCCGCAAAGCAGTTTCCCACCTGGGACCCGCGAGCTCCCGGTGTCACCGTCCACCTGAGTCGGGTCGCAGCAGCTCGCCGCCGCAGCTCTCCACGCTCCGAAGCTGGCTAGCTCCACGGAGGTAGGTCCGTAGGTCCATAGCTCCACAGCACCACAGCTCCACAGCTCCACAGCTCCACAGCTCCACAGCTCCACAGCTCCACAGCTCCACAGCGGTAGGTCCGCAGCTCCCCAGCTCCACAGGCTCCGTGACTTCAGCCCCCAGGTCGCTCCGGTTCGAGGCCGCTCCACGGCGCTAGGCCCCAACGGCAACGGAGACCCGACAGGGAAAAGGTCGGGTCTCCATGCAGGGAAGAGATTTAAAAGTTTCCCCCACCCCCCACACATGCACATTTAAAAACCCACTACAAACTAAACCCACAACAGGACAAAAAAATAAAAAATACACAGACAGACTGCAGAGGCCGCTGCGACGTTGGTCGCGCCAAGTGTATGGTAGAGAGCATATCGATTGTTGCACCATGGCCTGGTTTGGCCACTCGAACACCTAGGAACGAAAGAGAATAAAAATAAATGGTGGACACTGCAGAGGTTTTATCAGGGGTACAAATCTCTCCACCATCTGTGGAGGTGCTGCCTCCAAAAGCAGGTAGCATCATTAAGGAACAACACCAACCTGGGCATGCTCTCATTTCACTCCCGCCATCGGAAAGAAGGTCTGAAAACCGCAACCTACAGGTCCAGGAACAGCCTCATCCTAACAACCATCAATTTATGGAATACTATAAACACTAACTAAACTCTGGACTACAAACTGCCTTTGGGCTATTGTTTTTGTTTTGCACTAATATAGTTTTTTGAATTTATTGAACTTCTTATTTGTTGTTTAGTTAGTATGTTATCTATTGAGTACTGTGTTTACACACCTATTATGCTGCTGCAAGTAAGAATTTAACTTTTCCTCTTTGGTAATATGACAATTCACTACTCTTAACTCTTGAATGTGCATAGAATTCATTTCAAAAGGGATAGCAACACGATTAAGGTCATAAAGTCATAGGTGATAAAGCAGAATTAGGCCATTCGGCCCATCGTCTACTCCACCATTCAATCATGGCTGATCTAGATCTCCCCCCTAACCCCATTCTCCTGCCTTCTGCCCATAACGCCTGACACCTGTACTAATCAAGAATCTATCTATCTCTACTTCAAAAATATCCATGGACTTGGCCTCCACAGCCTTCTGCGGCAAAGAATTCCACAGATTCACCACCGACTAAAGAAATTCTTCTTATCTCCTTCTTAAAGGAACGTCCTTTAATTCTGAGACTATGACCTCAAGTCCTAGACTTTCCCACTAGTAGAACATCCTCACCATATCCACTCTATCCAAGCCTTTCACCATTTGTAAGGGCAATGCATAATGTTTGCTGCATATGCAGTCAGTGGAGCTGAAGTTTGGAAATGGAGTGCAGTGAGTAGTTTAGCTTAGTTTTAGTTTAGAGATACAGCGCGGAAACAGGCCCTTTGGCCCACTGGGTCCATGCTGACCAGCGAACCCCACACATTAACAACATCCTACACACTAGGGACAGTTTACAGTTATACTAAGCCAATTCACCTACAAACCTGCACGTCTTTGGAGTGTGGGAGGAAACCGAAGATCTCGGAGAAAACCCACGCAGGTCATGGGGAGAACATACAAACTCCGTCTAGACAGCATCCATAGTCGAGATCGAACGGGGGTCTCTGGCACTGAAAGCGCCGTAAGGCAGCAACTCTACCGCTGCACCACTGTATTCATAGGCACAATGCTCATTTAGGGTGCTCAGATGTTTTTAAACTGAATAAGGGGGTTGGGGTGTCAAATGGGATAGCTGAGGATGGAGTTAAAGGGAAAGAGAATAAGGGGATGGTTAATGACCACAGAATTAACGGGAAAGGAAGCTCACAAAGGGATAGGAGAGTATGGCCAAGTGTAATAGGGATCGATGTGAAAGGTGAGATGCGTAAGGAATTAAAAGCATTGTATATGAATGTGCGAAGTATAAGAAGTAAAGTAGAAGAGCTTGTGGCTCAGTTAGAGGTTGGTAGATATGACATTGTGGGAATTACTGAGATGTGGCTGCAGGAGGATCGGGCCTGGGAACTTAATATTCAGGGTTACACATCCTATAGAAAGGACAGGCAGGTGGGCAGAGGAGGGGGGTAGCTCTGCTGGTGAGGGATGGAAGTCAGTCCTTTGCGAGGGAAGACATAGGGATTGACGAGGTAGAGTCACTGTGGATTGAGTTGAGGAATTGTAAAGGCAAGAAGATACTAATTGGTGTTATCTATAGACCTCCAAATTGTAGCCCGGATGTAGGGTGTAAGTTGCAGCAGGAGTTAAAACTGGCATGTAACAAAGGTAATGCTACTATGGTGATGGGGGATTTCAATTTGCAGGTAGACTGGGAAAATCAGGTTGGTCCAGGACCCCAAGAAGTTTGTAGAGTGCCTCCGAGATGGATTCTTAGAGCAGCTTGTAATGGAGCCGACCAAATAAAAGGCAATTCTGGATTTAGTGTTGTCCAATGAACCAGATATGATAAGAGAACTTGCAGTAAAGGAACCACTTGGAGGTAGTGATCATAATATGATTAGTTTTAATCTGCAATTTGAGAAGGAGAAGGTTAAATCGTAATTGTCAGTGATGCTGTTGAACAAAGGGGACTATGAAGGCATGGGAAGGGAGCTGGCCGAGGTAGACTGGAAAGGGATACTAGCAGGAATGACGGTGGAACAGCAATGGCAGGAATTTCTGGGCATAATCCGGAAGACACAGGATCTTTTCATTCCAAAATGGAAGAAAGATTCTAAGGGGAGTAGGAGGCAACCGTGGCTGACAAGAGAAGTTAGGGATAGAATAAAACTAAAAGAAAAGATGTATAACACAGCAAAGAGTAGCCGGAAGCCAGAGGATTGGGAAACTTTCATAGGACAACAGAAGGAAACAAAACGGGCAATACGGGCTGAAAAGATGAAGTATGAAGGGAAGCTGGCCAGGAATATATAGAAGGACAGTAAAAGTTTCTTTAGATATGTTAAGGGAAAAATGTAGGTCCCTTGAAGGCAGACACGGGTGAAATTATTATGGGCAACAAGGAAATGGCAGAAGAATTGAATAGGTACTTCGGATCTGTCCTCACTAAGGAAGACACAAACAATCTCCCAGATGTAATGGAGGACAGAGGATCTAAGGGGGTAGAGCAGCTGAAATAAATTTTCATTAGGCGAGAAATAGTATTGGGTAGGCTAATGGGACTGAAGGATGATAAATCCCCTGGACCTGATGGTCTGCATCCCAGGGTCCTCTGGGAGGTGGCTCTGGAAATAGTGGACGCATTGGTGATCATTTTCCAATGTTCAATAGATTCAGGATCAAGTTCCTGTGGATTGGAGGATAGCTAATGTTATCCTACTTTTCAAGAAAGGAGCGAGAGAGAAAACGGGGAATTACAGACCAGTTAGCCTGACTTCGGTGGTGGGAAAGATGCTGGAGTCAATTATTAAAGAGGTAATAATGGGACATTTGGATAGCAGTAAAAGGATTAGTCCAAGTCAACATGGATTTATGAAAGGGAAATCATGCTTGACTAATCTCCTGGAATTTTTTGAGGATGTGACAAGTAAAATGGATGAAGGGGTGCCAGTGGATGTTATGTATCTAGACTTTCAGAAAGCCTTTGATAAGGTCCCGCACAGCAGACTGGTGACTAAAATTAGAGCACATGGTATTGGGGGTAGGGTGTTGACATGGATAGAAAATTGGTTGGCAGACCGGAAGCAAAGAGTAGGAGTGAACGGGCCCTTTTCAGAATGGCAGACAGTGGCGAGTGGAGTGCCGCAAGGCTCGGTGTTGGGCCCGCAACTGTTTACCATATATATTAATGATTTGGAAGAGGGAATTAGGAGCAACACTAGCAAGTTTGCAGATGACACAAGGCTGGGTGGCAGTGTCAACTGTGAAGAGGATGTTAGGAGGTTGCAGGGTGACCTGGACAGGTTGAGTGAGTGGGCTGATGCGTGGCAGATGCAGTATAATATAGATAAATGCGAGGTTATCCACTTTGGCGGCAAAAACAAGGGGGCAGATTATTATCTCAATGGGGTTAGGTTAGGTAAGGGGGAGATACAGCGAGGCCTGGGCGTCCTTGTACACCGGTCACTGAAAGTTGGCTTACAGGTACAGCAGGCAGTGAAGAAAGCTAATGGAATGTTAGCCTTCATAACAAGAGGATTTCAGTATAGGAGTAAAGAGGTTCTTCTGCAGTTGTATAGGGCTCTGGTGAGACCACATCTGGAGTATTGTGTACAATTTTAGTCTCCTAATTTGAGGAAGGACATCCTTGTGATTGAGGCAGTGCAGCGTAGGTTCACGAGATTGATCCCTGGGATGGCGGGACTGTCATATGAGGAAAGATTTAAAAGACTAGGCTTGTATTCACTGGAGTTTAGAAGGATGAGAGGGTATCTTATAGAAACATATACATTTATAAAAGGACTAGACAATCTAGATGCAGGAAAAATGTTCCCAATGTTGGGCGAGTCCAGAACCAGGTGCCACTGTCTTAGAATAAAGGGGAGGTCATTTAAGACTGAGGTGAGAAAAAACTTTTTCACCCAGATAATTTAGAATTTATGGAATTCCCTGCCACAGAGGGCAGTGGAGGCCAAGTCGCTGGATGGATTTAAGAGAAAGTTAGATAGAGCTCTAGGGGCTAGTGGAGTCAAGGGATATGGGGAGAAGGCTGGCACGGGTTATTGATAGGGGACGGTCAGCCATGATCACAATGAATGGCGGTGCTGGCTCGAAGGGCCGAATGGCCTCCTCCTGCACCTATTTTCTATGTTTCTATGTTTCTGTCACAGTAAACATATTTTTACCAACAATAATATTTCATGCTAAGCAGCAAAAAAAAGTTCCAGTTGGAATTATCATTGCAGCTTCTTGCCCAAATTGTCGAAGAAGACAACCACCCACCTATTCCCATTCCCAGAGATATTTACCTTAAAATTTAAAATATGTCCATGTATTAGTATATTTAGTGTCTGCATCATTCAAATATTTAGTTTCAGCATATCATATAATTGATCGTGAACATTAATATTTGCATCTACATAATGAACAATATCTGTGTCCTGGGTTTACTATAAGACTTATCAAAAATAGACATCTTTGTCAATTATCAAGGATATAGGCCAGGTAGGCCTAGTGCACCATGTAGGACTTGCCCTTGCCAACCAAAGGGCAAGGGCAATCTGGGTTGAAAGGCCTGTTCCCATGCCGTATGACTTTATGAATGATGAAGAGAAAGGCTTGGTTACATAAGAATCTGCAGATGCTGGAATGTTGAACAAAATACTAAGTGCTGGAGGAACTTAGCGGGTTAGGCAGTTTCTGTGGATGGTAATTGACAGATGATGTCTTGGGTTGGGACTTCTTCAGGGGTAGGGAAAGCTGGAAAAGAGAGGTGGAGATGGGGCAAAGCCTGGCAAGTGATAGGAGGGGTGATTGGTAGATGGGTGGAGTAAGTGACAAAGAGCTAGAGACGAAAAGGAGACAAAAGGGTGTCGGATAAGGAAAGAGGAGGAATGTACAGGCGGAGAGAGAGATGTGGGTGAAATAGGACTGGGGGGGACGGGGTGTGGGGGAGAGGAAAAAGAGAGATTAAAAGGAAAATATGGGGTTTAGGATGGGAGATGAGCATACAGTGGAGGGGAAAGGCTTGGTTGGTTTCTCAGTAAAGCCATATATTGAAAGCGCACTTGACTTCTATTATGTGACCTAAATGCAGAATGTTCACTGTTTAGGATCATGTGGTATGGAGGTTAAGTGAAGTGCTGTACTTCGATTGAACGGCAGTAAAATAGTAATATGCTGACATGTCCAGTTTAATGAAATGAACTATCATAATTGCAGCTTCTCCTGAACTCTGATGCCGCTCAAAATAACTGATTCTCTTAATCATCTTCTCAGTGATCTGAATGTATTGTCTTTATGCCCTCGTTGCATCTTCCACATTCTGTCCCCTTCCAAACATATTTTCCCCTTTCTGCTCAGTCACAGTAAGCAATGATTTCCAAACCGCTGCATGGAAATTGTAAACACCAACATATTAATAATTTATTGTTACTTTGAGTTATATTAAAATAGTTTTTCTTCATAACCTTGCCCTTTATGACAGATCCTTAAACAAGAACATGCTTCCTTTTCTCTCCCGATTAAATCCTACAAGCGGCAATGAATGGAAAAATAATGCTTTTTTAAACTAGAAATCCATCGATACATTTGTTAGCATTTGACAAATTTTCTCCATGTAATCTCACTGTCAGTCATGCAACCTTTCACACAAAACAAGTTCACCGCAATAACTTGGCTAAAAGCAAAAATAAATGTGTGGGCTCATTATTTTCAAATTGCCATTACCACATCTTTTAAATTATCCTGTGGGTTGCCCAAACACATCCATCTGGATTTCCTCTGCTATTTTGGCAGTGACTTAAACCTTAAAATAAATGAATTAACACTTTCTTAGAGATGGTTGAAAAAATAATCTTTAATAAACATTCTAGCATTCATTCACAATTATCACTCAATGTGTTGTCCTGGTAAATGACACATCAGGAATTTGTCCTGGTCTCAAGAAACACATAACATTGGACGCAATTTAAATATAAAGCTGTTGTCTCATTAACATCTTACTGTCAGTATTTTTATTATTATAATGCCGTTTGGCCATGTTTTGTTTAGTATTTTGTAAAATCTCACAGTTTTACTGAACAAATACTAAATGCACCTAAGATAGACACAACATGCTGGAGTAACACAGCAGGTCAGGCAACATCTCTGGAGAAAAGGAATAGGTTACGTTTCAATAGACAATAGACAATAGATAATAGGTGCAGGAGTAGGCCATTTGGCCCTTCGAGCCAGCACCGCCATTCAATGTGATCATTGCTGATCATCCCCAATCAGTACCCCGTTCCTGCCTTCTCCCCATATCCCCTGACTCCGTTATTTTTAAGAGCCCTATCTAGCTCTCTCTTGAAAGCATCCAGAGAACCTGCCTCCACCAACATCTGAGGCAGAGAATTCCACAGGCTCACCATTCTCTGTGAGAAAAAGTGTTTCCTCATCTCTGTTTCGGGTCGATACCCTTTCTCAGACTAAACCCACCTGTTTGAATTAATTTGATTATTTCTGGTTTTCACAGGACATTCATTTTTCAGGGCATGAAGCACAATTGAAAATATTTGCCCCTGCACAACAATTAATGAAAATAACACAAAAATGGAAATAATGCAGAATAGAAAACAGATGTTGCATTGGTTTCAAATCTGCTGTCAAAGCCACATAGCTGAATTTGAATGACTGGGGAAGTGTGGCTGTTTAATAAAAGAATATAAGATTTGATACCATACAAGTCATCCATCCATCCGCTTCGTGTAATTTGTTCACTACACTTGCGGTTTGCAGCAATTATCAAACGTAAACATAGATATAACTTATTTTGCCAAGAAAAGTTACTTTATTTCCATCCCTAGACTCAGACAAAACCACATCTCAGACTTATGTGTATACCGTACGTCCAAATAAACTAACTTTCAAATTCATATATCCAGTTTACATCATTAAATAAGAGATTAGAAAATATTCTTCACAATGAGAAAACATTGAAATGGTGGTGGTTAAAGAGGCTGATGTCTAAAAGTTAATTATATAGCCTGTATTTACATCTGTCCATGAAATACCTCTGGGGAGAATTGTGCTGGAATAGAAACAATGTTCTTTGCACTTGACTGGTATTACAACGTTGAGTTTCTATTCCACCTTCTTCAGCGGGTTAGAGTTGAAACACTAATATTGTTTCGCAACAATGATCTGGGAACAGGGAAGATTATCTTACTTGGCACCAATTGAATAGCATTGTTAGTTAGATGGAGGAGGGAATAACATTTTTGTAAATGGAAGCAGTCCGGGGTCTTGGAATTTATAAGCTAGAATGAAACACACTGGTGCTGTAACCATCCTGTTCCTTCATCTTAAATGTTTCATATCCCCAGGACTGCATCCCACTTGGTTATTGTTAACCATGACACCTTGCATAGTGTAACAAGACATTTATTTCCAAATATCATGAACAAATCTTTTAACCTCCTTACAGTTACAATGATCAACTTGATTCCCCCTTTTAGGTACTTTATCTCTTAAATCTTTCCATAATTGTTAGTGATAACTATGCTAATATATATTGTTTGATCCAGTGTACAACTGGAACTGATTAAAGCTTGAAGGAAAATTGCCTGGGTGGAATAGAAACAAACCTTACAAAAGTTCTTCATTTTTATGTGACCGTAATATGACCGTAAGCATGCAGGTACAGCATGCAGAAGAAAGCGAATGGCATGTTGGCCTTCATAACAAGAGGAGTTGAGTATAGGAGCAAAGAGGTCCTTCTGCAGTTGTACAGGGCCCTAGTGAGACCACACCTGGAGTATTATGTGCAGTTTTGGTCCCAAATTTGAGGAAGGACATTTTTGCTATTGAGGGAGTGCAGCGTAGGTTCAAGAGGTTAATTCCCAGGATTGCAGGACTGTCATATGTTGAAAGAAGGAACGACTGGGCTTGTATACACTGGAATTTAGAAGGATGAGAGGTGATCTTATTGAAACATGTATGATTATTAAGGGATTGGACACGCTAGAGGCAGGAAACGTGTTCCCGATGTTGGGGGAGTCCAAAACCAAGGGCCACAGTTTAAGAATAAGGGGTAAGCCATTTAGAACGGAGATGAGGAAAATCTTTTTCACCCAGAGACTTGTGAATCTGTGGAATTCTCTGCCTCGGAAGGCAGTGGAGGCCAATTCTCTGAATGCTTTCATGAGAGAGTTAGATAGAGCCCTTAAAGATAGCGGAGTCAAGGGATATGGGGAGATGGCAGGAATGGGGTACTGAATGTGGATGATCAGCCATGATCACAGTGAATGGCGGTGCTGGCTCGAAGGGCCGAATGGCCCACTCCTACAACTATTGTCTATTGCCTATTGTCTATTCCCAAATGTCATTTAAATTCGGACATACAGTACACTAAAAAGTAATTTTGATACATTAGAATCATGTTACGCCCGATTTGAAAAGTTAGGGTGGAAATATTCTGTGAGTAATTTACTTAATATCCATGCATGAGTGCTGGCCTAAGTGCCACGCATGTGGGTGGCTAGTGCATTCCTGGCTTAAACTGAAAAGCTGCAGATCTTTTTTAGTCACCAATATATCTGGCTACCAGGACCAACATGCCACAAGACTGATCTGTCACTTCATGATTGAATTACCATTGTACGTGTTACAGTGTTTAAACTGTTTAATCTATGACTTGGACCCACTGCTATTTTCTGATCCTTCTAACATGCCTATGCGGAACTGAAATTGGTATTCTCTGACGATGTTCTGCTCTCATGTGTCTCATTCGTCAGTGAGATTTCAAATAAAATTAGAGTTTGAGTTTATATATGGAAATCCTTTGTACTCTCCTTTTTAATTTGATCCTACCTGTCTTCCTTTGGAAATCTTAAATCACCTGCATCAAAATATCAAGTTTCGTTCTTCCAAACTTCCGGTCTGCTACTGATTTTCCTCATTTAAAAAAAAAGTTTTTATGCTGCCTATAAAAGTCAATAATAGAATAAAACGATTTTCTTATCTTTCACTCGCATATTTTTAAAACACCTTCATAGGTGGATTTGACTATCTTTATACAATGTCCTCATTTTTAGGTAAATGTCATTCTTAAAACATTTCCAAATGTTAACTTTCAATAGTGGAGAGTCCTGGAGATTGAGAAAGTAAAGAAAGAAAATAAAATACCTTTTTTAAAGTCCAAAGTGAAAAGTAAAACACCAAAAACATCAAAATAAGAATTGGTACAAAAAAGGTTATTCCAAACAAATATTATGTACGCATTATTAGATTGTTATATGATTTTCAAATTACATTTATTATTTCCTGTAGTATTCTTCTCTTAGAAACGTCTTTCAAAGAAAATGATGGTTAATTAACTTGTTTAAAGTTCACTGTTGGATCAATATGTAGTGACTATGCAAAGTACATTAGGTATAATAATATAATTCAACTTCTGCTTGTTTCAAATAATCATTTTGTTAATTGCTCGTGCCTGTATCCAGGTATTTTTAAGATCAATCATTGTAGTCAGTAATCTACTTCCTGACACTTCACTGAACACAGAGTTTGAATTCCAACATGATGTGCTCTGTTTTTTCTATAAAATATATCACATCTATTATAATATAAAAGTCTGTGGCTGCGGCTGGCTGTGAGTGTTTCTGCCTGACTTGTGGCTGCCAGCCTTTGATTTGTTGCCACGACAACACCCGACCCACAAACGCCCTGATTCTTTCCATTTCGGTAGAGATTTCACTTTTCATTCCAAGTATCCACTCCTCATTAAATTTTGTCATGTTTATGTACACATTTTTAATCAAATCCTTCTATCCCCCCCCCCCCCCCACATAATCCCTTAGAGATTTACCTCATGATGTCGAAAATCCCCTCCTCTGAAAATTTGATTCATTATTTCCCGAGTTTTTTCTAAAATTGTTCACCAATTTGAGATTGTTTTAAAATTAACTGCTGAAGCGAGCTGATGACGTCACAATGCCTTTGCTCCTAGCGGCCAGCTGCGCAGAATTTTCAACCCACAGCCACGAGCTGCGAGTTCCCATCAGATGGGAAAGGGATTCAGAATTAACAAGCTCATCCTGACCCTGGAAGACTAAATGGAAATGTTCTGCAAAGCAGTCATCAAATCAGTATTTGGCTTCTAAAAGATGGAGAGTACTACACTGTGGGGTGGGAGATTGCAACCTTCACGTGGCAAACTGATTGCAACCTGTTTGGACAAATGCAATCAACCTGGCATGCACAATCAAATAAGATCGAATAGAACAAGTTGTCCTAAAACTTTAGGTTGTGCACGCCATATGCAAGAAGAAGAAGACTACACGGTGAATACTAAATGCAGCAGATGAAATTGGAAAAAGTGCCAGTAAGTCCATAAAAGGCAGCACAGTGACACAGCTGGTAGAGCAGCTGCCTCACAGCACCAGACACCCAAGCTCAATCCTATCCTTGGGCGTTTAGTTTTTATGCACCACATATCTGGAACAAACTCCCAGAAAACTGCAGGTCTGCTGCAACTCTCAGCTCTTTTAAATCTAGACTGAAGACTTTTCTGTTTGCCGCTGCCTTTCAGTAAACAATACAATTTATTAATTACCTATACTGCACTGTAACTTCTATTCCTGGTTTAATTCTATTTTAAATATTTTATTTGATTGCTTTTAATTTTGTAATTATTTTATCTGAATAATCTAATAATCGTTTTACATCTAAATGTCATTTTATATGTGTTTCTTTCCAATGCTTTTAATGTTTTATGTAAAGCACTTTGAATTACCATGTTGTTGAAAGGTGCTATACAAATAAACTTGCCTTGCCTTGCCTTGCCTTTTAGATAGGCACATGGAAAGGGGTAATCTCCGTGATTTGTCACCTTGTCGTGGTGGAGAAGCTTGTGTGGTCCTGAGATCCTGAGAGCGATGCTGTCTGAAGCCATGCTCCTGGTAAGGTCACCCATGGTGGTAAGGTCGAGGTGAAGGTCTCTGACAAAGAGCAATCCAACCAAGACCTCAACGGTGGAACAGGCGGAGGATGATGGCTGATCTTAGTGGAGCTTCACAATGGCTGGGAAGGCAGATGAAGGCTGCAGCAGAAAAGGGTCTCTGGTTGTCTTGGATTCCATGTCACCCAAACCTGACCCAGATCTGTCAAGGACCATGGGGTGGCTGCCTGTGCACCAGTCTCCCCACGTTAAACAAAGTCACCCAGCGGCGTCCTCCATATAGCACCTTTTTTTTGTTAATTCAAAAAAATTAATTCAATTATTAAAAAAATAATATTACACTACAATAAAACAAACCAGAACCCACCACCATAATACAATACAAACAAATATCCTTAATAAACTACTATACAGCTATCTTACACTCTTTGTCAAGGATGCATTCAACACCCTGCGGAGCCCAGTGGTCCCGGACCTCCCCCAGGGTGCCCGTGGACAGGGCGTATTAGCTTTCTAACCCCACCCGGGCACGGACGTAACCCCGAAAAAGGGGCAGGATGCCGGCTCGGGTAGAGCCCTCCACCGCCTGGCGCCTTGACTCGCGGATGGCCAGCTTGGCCAGGCCCAGGAGCAACCCAACCAGGACATCTTCAGCCCTACCCTCTCCCCTACGCACAGGTTGTCCAAAGATGAGGATGGCGGGTGTAAAGTGCAGCCAGAAGGCAAGGAGCAGCTCCTTTAGGTATTCAAACAGTGGCTGCAGCCTCGCACACTCCATGTACACGTGGTACACAGACTCTTCCAGCCCGCAAAAGTGGCAGGCGGCTGGCGAGTCTGTGAACCGCGAGAGAAACAGGTTGCAGTGAACTCCTCGGTGCAATACCCTCCACCCCAGGTCCCCAATGTAGAGTGGGAGAATCCCTGCATAGAGGGACCCCCACCGGGGGCCCCCCTCGCGACTGGAAGGCAACACCGACCGCCACTTGTTGGACCAGAGCGAGGAAGTGCAGGGTGTGGAGGAGGAGCCCGTACAGGACACGCCTCCCTGCGTCTCGGAGGGAGGTGAAGGGTATTGAGGAAAGGCGGCTCTAATTGTGTGGGACCGGCTCCCGGGAAGGATTTTTCCCATGGCCTGGGTCCGATGAATACTTCCAGCTGAGCGGCGGTTTGCTCAACCACAGGTACTCCACACGTTTGAGCCCCCCCGACACCCGGTGGGGCGGGACAAGGACCGGCTGCTCTCACGCCCGGGTCGTCGCCCTCTGCCGGCGGATGGGGGGGGCCAGGTCGACAGCAACCAGGTTTGGCGGTCCAACGGGTAGGAAGGTGGACCCAGCAAAGCGTCGTAGAGCTCCATTAGGGCACAATGTTCACGCAGAACACTGGTGGCCATCCACTGCATCCTAACCTATCGCCAGCCGACTTGACTATGTCTTGAAACTGGATCCTCAATTTAGTACACGAGATAGAACGTCAGACATGTACTAACAATTACAGCACGGAAACAAGCCATCTCGGCCCTTCAAGTCCGTGGCGAACTCTTATTTTCCCCTAGTCCCATCTACCTGCACTCAGACCATAACCCCCCATTCCTTTCCCGTACATATAACTATCCAATTTATTTTTAAATTATAAAATTGAACCTGCCTCCACCACTTCCACTGGAAGCTCATTCCACACAGCTACCACTCTCTGAGTAAATAAGTTCCCCCTCATGTTACCCCTAAACTTCTGTCCCTTAATTCTCAAGTCATGTCCTCTTGTTTGAATCTTCCCTACTCTCAATGGGAAAAACTTATCCACGTCAACTCTGTCTATCCCTCTCATCATTTTAAATACCTCTATCAAGTCCCCCCTTAACCTTCTGCGCCCCAAAGAATAAAGGCCTAACTTGTTCAACCTTTCTCTGTAACTTAATTGCTGAAACCCAGGCAACATTCTAGTAAATCTCCTCTGTACTTTCTCTAGTTTGTTAACATCCTTCCTATAATTAGGCAACCAAAATTGTACACCATACTCCAGAATTGGCCTCACCAATGCCTTGTACAATTTTAACATTACATCCCAACTTCTATACTCAATGCTCTGATTTATAAAGGCCAGCACACCAAAAGCTTTCTTTACCACCCTATCTACATAAGATTCCACCTTCAGGGAACTATGCACAGTTATTCCTAGATCCCTCAGTTCAACTGCATTCCTCAATTCGCTGCCATTTACCATGTACGTCCTATTTTGATTTGTCCTGCCAAGATGTAGCACCTCACACTTATCAGCATTAAACTCCATCTGCCATCTTTCAGCCCACTGTTCCAAATGGCCTAAATCTCTCTGTAGACTTTGAAAATCTACTTCATTATCCACAACACCACCTATCTTAGTATCATCTGCATACTTACTAATCCAATTTACCACACCGTCATCCAGATCATTGATGTACATGACAAACAACAGTGGACCCAACACAGATCCCTGAGGCACCCCACTAGTCACCGGCCTCCAACCTGACAAACAGCCATCCACCATTACTCTCTGGCATCTCCCATTCAGCCACTGTTGAATCCATCTTGCTACTCCACCATTAATACCCAACAATTGAACCTTCTTAACCAACCTTCCATGAGGAACCTTGTCAAAGGCCTTACTGAAATCCATATAGACAACATCCACTGCTTTACCCTCATCAATTTCCCGAGTAACCTCTTCAAACAATTCAAGAAGATTAGTCAAACATGACCTTCCAGGCACAAATCCTGTTGTACTGTTGTTAGTTTCACAATATCTCTCGGGCTGCCAATGTCAAACCTGTTTAATTGTTGTTAAATGTCATGTATGTTTAAATGGATGAAAATATGTTTTTAAAAATAAATTCATATCCAAAAATACAACATTTATTTAAAGACATCATCAAATACTGTCACTAATTATAAACACTGAAGTAAAATAACTCAATTATGGTAATTTTTCATTGTGACTGCCATTCAATGGTGTTGTTACCCTTATGCCTATTATTGCTGATGTAAAATTGAGGGGTGCAGAGCTGGTGATAAAATGCAGGGTGCACTGGAGTCTCTCTGCAGCAGGTCACTGCTCCACCACTGGGCTCAGGTGAGACCAGTGGCAGAGCAGGCAACTGTTGCAACCATTGTTTGCAACTGTTAAGACCAAATTTGGATGCAGATGTTTCTAGTAGCTGAAGAAATAAGAAGTGGAGTGTGATGAAACATGGTTTGGGGTGCTCGCACTTGTTTGTCATAGAGTGATACAGTGTGGGAACAGGTCCTTTAGCCCAACTTGCCCACAACGGCCAACATGCCCCAGCTATGCTAGTCCCACCTACCTGTGCTTGGTCCATATCCCTCCAAACTTGTCCTATCCATGTACCTGTCTAACTGTTTCTTAAATAGTCCCAGCCTCAACTACCTGCTCTGGCAGCTTGTTCCATACAGCCACCACCCTTTGTCTGAAAAAAGTTACCCCTCAGATTCCTATTAAATCTTTTCCCTTTCACCTTGAACCTACGTCCTCTGGTCCTCGATCCCTCCAATCTGGGCTAGAGACTTTGCATCTACCCGATCTATTCCTCTCATGATTTTATACATCTCAATATGATCACCCTGCATCCTCCTGCGCTCCAAAGAATAGAGAACCAGCCTACTCAACCTCTCCCTAAAGCTCAGACCCGCTAGTCCTGGCTACATCCTTGTAAATCTTCTCTGAACCCTTTCAAGCTTGACTATACCTTTCCTATAACTTGGTGCCCAAAACTAAACACAATACTCTAAATGCGGTCTCACCAACGTTTGATACTACTGCAACATGGCCTCCCAACTTCTATATTCAATACTCTGACTGATGAAGGCCAATGTTCCAAACGCCTTTTCGACCACCTTATCTACCTGCAAGGTTCACGGATCCATGCACCTTCACTCCAAGATTCCTTTGCTCTACAACACTACCCAGAGGAGTACCATTCACTGTACAGGTCCTGCCCTTGTTAGACATCCGAAAATGCAACACCTCACATTTCTCTGTATTAAATTCCATCAACCATTCCTCAGCCCACCTGGCCAATCGATCAAGATCTTGCTGCAATCTTTCACAACCATTTTCACTATCTGCAAAACCACCCACTTTTGTTTCATCAGCAAACTTGCTAATCTTGCCCTGTATGTTCTCATCCAAATCATTGATGTAAATGATAAACAATAACGGGCCCAGCACTGAACCCTGAGGCACACCACTATTCACAGTAGTTTTGCTTGTAAGTAATGTGTTAACAGGTAATGGGAAGAACTGGTGATGACGGGTTCATCATAATTGCAACACAAGCGGCACTGATCAATGACATGAAAGATGTATGAATGAGCGGTCACATTTATGCTGAACTGAGACATTAAAAAAAACACGTGTAGAGTCTCAAGAGTGACGTACGTTCAGTGACGAACCCTGACCTCCTTTCTAGATTTACATTCCTCCCCCGACTCACCCCCTCATGAGTTCTCCTATCTTCAGTAACTGACATTGCAAGACTGCACGCAGAGCACTCAATACGCATAATCAGGAACAGATTCCCCTCCAAGTAGCACAACATACTGATGTGAAAATATATTGCTGATCCTTCATTGTCGCTAGGTCTAAATTCTGTAACTCCTTGCATGGCTGTTTTGGGAGTACCTTAAGACGAAATATCCAGAGCATCAATAACATTTCTGGGGCAATTAACAATGAACAATAACCGAAGGCCTTGTTAGCAATGATCACACCCTAAACAAAATGCACACTTTGTTTTGACTAAATCGCATGTATTAACATTTTACACCAAGATCTTTTCTAATATTCACATACCTTCCACAAAAGCTTTGTCATTCAGTCTTAGGCATTATTTTTAAACATGTCATTCACATGTAACTGTGCAGCAACTTGCTTTCTTTCAAACTCAGGAGGGAGAAAGGCTTTGCTTCCCCTGGCTCTCTGTCTCTCTGACGGACACTCTGCCAACATAACCTTGTGTGAAAAAGGAAGCAATTAGTCTGTAACAGTGAAGCAGGCTCCAACTTCAGAATAGGCTGTGAAATTATTTTATTGCTATAGTGAAGTACATAACAACCAACTATAATTCCTTTACTCGTTACAGAAAAAATGTCCTATTCTCAGGATAATATTGTACATTGTCTTTTGAAATATGAGGAGCTGGAATTACAATGCAATACTGACCTGGCAACATATGTGACAATGTAAAGGCATTTCTTGAGGATCCCAGGAGTGAAGCTGAATCAGCTGATGCTGATAGTTGAGAGTCATCAAACTGCAGAATATTTCTCCGTGCAAGTGATTCAATGAGCACAGAGATGATGTGGATTTTGGCTGCGTTCTTATTTGGCTATTATATGATACAAAAGATTTGTGAGAAGAACTGGAAAATGGTATTCAAAGTCTGCAAAATCCCACACCGCAGACAAGTAAAACTGTCAAATCTGTTCTTAAATATGCAATCAACATTGCAGTTCACAAGGTTGAGAATTAATAAGTGATAAGTTTCTTTCCACCAAGTCAGATTCAGATCAGTTTATTGTCAAATGCACAGGAGTGCAATGAAATTGCTTGTTCTCATGAAGCTCATGCTGCAATTTATGACAATGATATGTGTAGGAAGGAACTGCAGATGGTGGTCTACACCAAAGATGGACACAAAATGCTGGAGTAACTCAGGGGTCTGAAGAAGGGTCTCAACCCGAAGCGTTACCTATTGTTTATCTCCAAAGATGCCGAGTTATTCCAGCATTTTGTGTCCATCTATATGGCAATGATAGATGCAATTAATTCAGCAACCATTACAGAATGCAATATGAAGAAGTGCAAAAAAAAAAATGCAATACAGATGAACCAAATGAGGTAGAATTAAATGTATGTGACAGAACCTTCGGGAAGGAGTTTGAAAGAAGTGAGGTGTTGTTCACGTTCACAAGTTATAGTAGAATTAGGCCATTCGGCCCATCGTGTCTACTCCGCCATTCAATCATGGGTGATCTCTTGCCTCTAATCCTAATTTCCTGCCTTCTCCCCATAACCTTTGACACCCGTTCTAATCACAAATTTGTCTATCTCTGCCTTAAAAATATCCACTGATGGCCTCCACATCCCTCTGTGGCAACGAGTTCCACATATTAACCACCTCTTCTAAAACAGCGCACTTTCCTCTTCACCACCCTTCTAAAACAGCGCACTTTAATTCTGAGGCTCTGACCTCTGGTCCTAGATTCTCCCACCAGTGGAAAAATCATAGTCATAGAGTCATAGAGTGACACAGTGAGGAAACAGGCCCTTCAGCCCAACTTGCCCACACCAGCCAACAATGTCCCAGCTACACTAGCCTGCACTTGGTCCATATTCCTCCAAACCTGTCCTATCCATGTACCTGTCTTAACTGTTTCTTAAACAATGGGATAGTCCCAGCCTCAACTACCTCCTCTAGCAGCTTGTTCCATACACCCACCACCTTTTGTGTGAAAAAGCTACCCCTCAGATTCCTATTAAATCTTTTCCCCTTCACCTTGAACCTATGTCTTCTGGTCCTCGATTCCAAAGGACAAAGGGACAAATGACATTTCCCCTAGTCTGGGCAAGAGACTGTGCATCTATCCGATCTATTCCTCTCATGATTTTGTACACCTGAATAAGATCACCCCTCATCTTCCTGCGCTCCATGGAATAGAGACCCACCTACTCAACCTCTCCCAGTAGCTCACACCCTCTAGTCCTGGCAACATCCTCGTAAATCTTTTCTGAACCCTTTCAAGCTTGACAATATCTTTACTATAACATGGTGCCCAGAACTGAACACAATATTATAAATCCGGTTGCACCAAATGTACACTGGTGATGCTCTCTTTGCTTCTTCAAATTGCCATTGTTAAAGAACTTCAGGATGGAGGTCATCTGCTTCTAAAGCCTTGCTTTTCACTTGGCCTTTAAAAAAAAATCATATTGTCAGTCAGGAGTGCCAACAAATTTGACATGGATAGTTTGATGTACGAGGGTATTCACAACAAAGACCGATAAACCATTGAGGAGACCTTTGAAGTACTCCTTTTGTGTGTGTTGACTATCCTTCTGCCCTTGATATGCTCACCTCCTTTCTTGGATGTCAGTGGAAAAAGGATTTAAACTTTTGAATTATAGATGGCTATGACAACACTGAAGAGTCCACACATCTCATGTATATTGGGTGAGTTGCTAGTCTTGCACTCTTTCGATTCACCACATGTTCTCTGTGGTGCGTTTGACAATGCAGGCATCAATTGAATGGGTCGGGACAGTAGTAAAAGACAAAACAACCTGCAAGGAGGACATTACTGACAGTTCCCTAAAGAGCCAGAGGGAGCACAATATGACTAAATATTCTTAAACCTAAACGTCTATTTGACCAGACAGCTAGAGACCCACTTTAACATCTCATTCCAAAGATACTGTGCTGCCTCATTAATCCACTGAGCATCCATATTCGCAATGATGGATTGGATGTTATTACCTGAGGTAAATTATCGTCCTAAGCCAGTTCCTTGCAATAGAGACTGTTAGAAAGCATGTTGTAGAACGTTTATCAGCTCAAGGTAATAAGGGTATCAGGAATAAATATATCCTTTGGAAATTTTAAGCCTAATTAGCAGAATCATGCTGCTGAATTTAAAAAAAGCAAATGTTTCTGAGTGAAAGATTGACAGTGGTAAAAATATCTTTGGTGCAGCATGTGGTTTGTTGACAAGAAAGGCAGGGATGGATTTATGATAAATTGTGAGCATTAGTTAAAATAAGTAATTTGTAAGTAAATATCTAACGTTATCTTTAGGGTGGTACAGTGACGCAGTGGTAGAGTTGCTGTCTTACAGTGCTAAAAACCTGCGTTTCATCCTGACCATGGGTGCTGTCTGTATGGTGTTTGTATGTTCTCTCTGAGAGCGTGTGAGTTTTCTCCGGGTGCTCCGGCTTCCTCCCACATTCCAAAGGTGTACAGATTTGTAGGTTAATTGACTTGTGTAAATTGTAAATTGTCTTTGATGTGTAGGAAAGTATTGTATTGTATTGTATTGTATTGTATTCAAATTTATTGTCATTGTCTCAGTTAGAGACAACTAAATGAATTTCCCTTACAAGCAGTATCATAAAAATAAATAAATAATAATAAATGATAAAACATATTAAAAATAAAATAGAATTTAAAAAAAAAAGCACAAACACTGAAAGTCCACGACACAACATAACACAATGGCACCAAGGTGAGGAAGGCACCATAGTCCAGCCAGCCTCCCCTCCGATCTTCCCAGATGTTCACTCGTGGTCGAGGCCTTCCTAGCACCCGCAGTCGCCGCCCCGGGTGGCCCGATGTTCAGGCCCTCACGCCGGGCTGGTGGAACGCCGACGCCGAACCCCGACGGTGAACATCCTCCTCCTCAGCGGCCCGGACCTCCTGATCAGCCGCCTCCCGCAGCTCCCGAGTCCGCAGCTCCCGAGTCCGCAGCTCCCGAGTCCGCAGCTCCCAAGTCCGCAGCCCGAGCCGGGCAGAGTCGCAGGACCCCGCGTTGTTGATCAGCGCCGCCCGCGTTGGGAGCTCCGCAACCCGCAGCTCCAGGATGTCGGTGCAGCAGGTCCAGCACTCCGGGCTCCAGACAGCGACCCCCGGTAAGGCATCGCCAGCCCCGCGATGTTTCAGCGCTGTCCCGCCGTTGCAGGAGCTCTGGTCGATCCCGGCAGGAAAGGCCGCGCCAATCCAGTAGGTAGGCCGCTGGGGGGGGGGGGGGCGAGGACGCGACTCGAATAATAGTCGCGTCCTCACCAGGAAGCGGCTGAAGGACGGTATCCCCCGCACCGTACCCTCTTCCCCCACATAAAACACCAAAAAACACCAAAAAAAACACACTTTAACATAACTAAATAAACAAAAAAACAAAAAGATACTGGGCTGTAGCTGGAGGCTGCTGGCACCAGCGCCACCGGAAGTACAATAATCCTGGTCGGCACAGAATCTGTGGGCCAAAGGGCTTGTTTCCACGTTGTATCTCTAACGTCTAAAGTAAAGATTAGTAATTTTCAGACCAATCATTCACATAGATCTGGTGAAAAGTAGCGGATGGAGGTTTTCCCAAATGCCCAGCATAATTTTGATAGAAGAGCCTTGGAAATGACGAGTAAAACAGTTCAATGGTATTTCCTCAGATCTTATGTCAAAGTAATGGCAGGCAGCCAAGAGGATCCTCAGCAAAGTTCACCTTTGTTTTTTAACCAATACAGATGGCACTGACTATCCTGATGTTCTGAGTACTGCTAAACCTCTCAGGTGGATACACACACATTGCAGCAGTTTGAGCTATGCAGCCACAAGGTTAGGACTGCAGGATATTGTGTCACAAACACTCAGTTCAGGAATCATTGCTGAATCTTTGATAAGACAAACCAGTTTGCAAATACTAGGAATGCACATTGAAACATTTTTTTAAATGTACAACATTTATCACAGTTTTAACCTTTGTGATTTTCTGAGTTAATGCAAAAAATGTCTCAGATGAGTGAAGGCATTGGTAAAGTAAGAAATATTTTCAGGTTGGCAGATCCAGATAGAAAATGCAGTGTAACACACAATTTACTAAATAATTTAGCAGTGAACCAGGAATGTTAGAAGATTATCCACTGTCAGTGCTGTGAGTTGACAGTTCAATTATTCTGATCTTCGATTCAACATTATATTACTTTTGCTTACATAACTTGTGTCAAAATATCTATTACATCTATATCTCTTTGACGTACTCAAACACAGAGGAGATACTAATACAGAACAGATCATTAAAAATTGAAGCAGTCATCCTCAGTCTGCATTGTTCTGAGTTCTTGGATGTGCATTTTAAAATGGATGTCAAGGCCTGAGAGGGGGTGCAGAATTGATTTATTGGAATTTTGCCAGAGATGAGGAACTTCTGTTACATCCAGAAACTGGAAAAGCTGAGAACAGAGATTAGAAAATTTGAAGGAAGTGTACAAAATTCCGAATGTATGTAAAAATAAAACTTCCAATGATAAATGGATTGGAGATCAAAGCCAGAGTTAAACAAACCGCAAAATAACCACTGACATTCTGAGAAAACATGCTTTCGTACACATCAGTTGTTGTGACCTCTAAAGTTTCAATAATAATTTTCAATGCCGTTATAAATAAATGAAGGCCTTATGGAAAGTACGGAGGAGTGTCCCGAAGGAATGATCTTTCAACAGCCATAATGGGCTGAAAGGCCTCCTATGTGTATAATCCTCTTAAATGTTTTTTTCACACAATATCTGTGTTCAAAAGATTAATTGGCTGTAAATGGATAATAAGATGGTTATCACCGGTATATTTCCAGTGGCGGCGCCTTGTAGCTGCGGCTCGCCTGCAGTCCGTCTGTCTTTTTTATTTTTCTTTGTCTTGTTAGGAGTATGTTTTTGGATTATTTTTACTTGTGTATATGTGGGGGGGGGGGGGACTTTTTAATCTCTTCCTTGAACGGGGCGCGACCTTTTCCTTGTCGTGTCTCCGTTTCGCTGGGGCCTAACATCGTGGAGCTGGCGGTCTCCAACTGGAATCGACCTGAGGGCTCCAGTCATAGATCCATTGGACTTGCCATCATGAAACTGGCTGACTTCGGAGGCTGTGGTGGCACTGCGGCTGCGACCCAACTTTGGAGCTTCGGAGGCTTTGGCCGCAGGCCCTGTGGACAGTAAAATCGGGAGCTTGCAGGTCCCTGGTAGGAGACCAATTTTCGGGAGGTCCCGCAATTTCAACTTCGCCCACCCCTAATCCCGGGGTTTGAATTGGCCCGGCGCAGGGCCTTACATCGCCCGGCACGGCTTAATCTGCCTTGGAATTTACCATCGCCCGCCGGGGGCTTTAACATCAAGAGCCTCGATCGTCTCGACGCAGCAGTTTGACTGCCTGACCACGGGAGAAGAACAGGAAAGAGATAAGACTTTTACCTTCCATCACAGTGGGGAGGTGTTTGGAGATTCACTATGATGGATGTTTGTGTGGAACTGTGTTAATTGTGTGTTTTTTTTTGCTGTTATGGCTGCAGGGAACAACATTTCATTCAAACCTTTGTTTGTTTGAATGACAATAAAGGCATTCTAATGCACTGGAATCTTGATCACCTGGGCAAGTGGGCAGAAAATAATGTAGTGTGAGGTGTGCCAGATAAGTGTGAGGTGTGCCATTTTGGAAAGTCAAACCAGGCCAGGAATTTCACAGTGAATGGTAGAGTTCTGGGGAATGCTGTAGATCAGATGGATCCAGGAATACAAGTACATAGTTCCCTGAAAGTGTCATTAAAGGTAGATAGGGTGGTGAAGAAAGATTTTGGCACTTTAGCAATCATCAGTAATGGAAGTGAGTGTAGAGACTGGGCCTGAATAATGAGAGAGGTTGGACAGGCTGGGACTTTATTCCTTGGAACGCAAGCGGCTGAGGGGTGACCTTATAGAAGTGTATGAAATCATAGGGGGAATAGTTAGGGCAAATGCACACAGTCTTTTCCCAAGACAGGAGAATCAAGAACTAGAGGGCATAGGTTCAAGATGAGAGGGCAAATATTTAATAGGAACCTGAGGAACAATTTTTTCACACAGAGGGTGGTGAGTGTCTGGAACGTGTTGCCAGAGGAAGTAGTTAAGGCAGGTACAGTAACAACATTTAAAAGAGATTTGGGAAGGAACGTAGATTGGAAACATTTAAAGGGATATGGCCAAACAAGAGTAAATGGAATTAGCTTGGATGGAGCATCTTGGTCAGCATTGATGAGTTGGGCCGAAGATCCTGTTTCAATGCTGTATGACATTGTGACAATAAACATTACTGGTAATTGTTAATGTAAAGTGGGAAATCTGAATTGGCATAAGTTCCATCAGTACTTATATCAGTACGAAGATAAATGTTACCAGCAGTGTTAACTCTGCCCAAATATTGAGCCAATTAGAAAAGGCAAACTCCCTCGCAATTGTTTTGTTTAAGCAGTAAAGCAGAATGATCATTTTATAATGAGTAACAAAAGGTCCCTTGATACATGCTTAAATGTAATTTTGGAAAATATTTTAGAATTGGCTCATTAAAAGTGCCACAAGAATGATGACAGGCAACCCCAGAGGGTGATAACGACTATTTCCGCAACCGTGGGCCAGGCATCTCAATCTTGATGTGGTCCTGAGCAGTTATGTACACTTCAGGCTCAGAAGGACAAGAAAGGGTGACACACTCTTAAGCTGGAAACTTTCCCAATAATGAAATTAATGCCAATGAGGACGTATGCAATCTTATCACCTAATCCAACTGTGTAAACTCACATTTGCTTTGATTTTTGACAATACATTTTCTCTCATGCCTTCACCAGAAACTATGTTGATGCCCTATTGCAGAATTAGAAGTTTGGAAACATAAAACTCAGTGGTGCAGGTTGTCTTCAGATGTTTAACAGTAAATAGAAACCTCCTGTCATCCATCATTACAATTTCCCCAACATTGCAAAAGGTGAATATTAAATATCCCCTTGGTGCCAAATGCAGGAACATCCATGGAATGAATATTTTTATTTATAGTAATAAGAAAAATGTTCTCAACAAACTGCTCATGATTTCTGACCTACGATTTTGTCTGAGACAGCTCCTATTATTTATTTAAAGCTTTGTATGGTTAAATAACTTACCATTACAGAGGAGAGACAGCACAGGGCAGCACAGTGGTGTAACGGCTGCTTTACAGTGCCAGAGACCCGGGTTCAATCCTGACTGCAGGTACTGTCTGTACGGAGTTTGTACGTTCACCCTGTGAACCCGTGGTTTTCCCCCGAGTGCTCTTGTTTCATCCAACGCTCCAAAAACAGGTTTGTAGGTTAATTGGCTTCAATAAAGATTTTAAATTGTCCCTTGTGTGTAGGTTGCTAGTGTACTGGGATAACTGGTAAGTGCGGACCCGTTGGGCCGAAGGGCCTGTTTCCGCACTGTATCTCTAAACTAGACAGGGCGACTTTCAATGGATCATTTCATAGTCTGTCTCTGTGCCCTGTTCCAGTCCTTCACAGATCTCTTCAACCTTTTAAGAATTCGGAAACTGACATTTGACCCCGTCTGCCTGCTCCACCATTCAACAACAACATGAATTATCTCGTAATGCTAAATTCCTAAACAAACCTCATCTCCTATCTTTTAATTCTTTGATATCTAAAGTTATATTGATCTCTGCTTGTATATTCTCAATGTCTGGGCATCCACAATCTTCTTGCGTAGAGAATTCCAAAGAATTACCATTCTCTAAGTGAAAATATTTTTTATTTCTGTCTGACCTTTTATTTTAAGACTGTAGCTCCCAAATTCTATACACCCCAGAGAGGAGAAACGTCAATGCATCAAACTAATGTTTTTCTTCCAACTAAACATAGGTCCAGTCTGCCTAATCTCTCATCATTCAAAAAAACTGCCCTCCACGGAATCAGTCTCGTGAACCTTTATTGCTATCCCTCCATCATAAATATATCTGTCTTTTTGTTGGGAGGCCAGGCCTGTGCTCACTATTCCACATACAGTCTCATCAGTGTCTTGTGCAAGTGGGGAAAGCAATCTTTATCAAATCCTCTTGTATAAAAGTCCAACAGAGCATTTACCTTCCTAATTTGTTGATGGGCCTGCAAGCTAACTTTTTTATGGATATTAAGAACTGCAGATGGGTCTGAAGAAGGGCCCCAAACCAAAACATCACCTATCCCTATTCTCCAGAGATGCTGCCTGACCCATGGAGTTACTCCATCGCTTTGTGTTTTTTATTGCTAAATTTTCATGATTAACGTACTAGGATACCCAAGTACTTCCCTCTGAACACCAACACATTTCAATCGTTCCCTATTTCAATCTCCCATATTATTCTCCTTTTGATCGTTCTCCTCCAAATTTGGATCCATTTGCCATGTTCTTGTCCATTCATTTGGCCTGTCTCTCTATCCTTGTGAAATCATCCTGCAACATTCTCACAATAGTGTTTTGCAAAATTAGATATATTTTGCATGATCTTCTCATCCAAATTATTGATAAGGATTGCAAGCTGATGTGGTCCCAGCGCTGGACCTTGTAGCCTGCTCTCATCATAGCTTCCCAATCCAAAAATTACCCGTTTATTCTTCTCTACTTTGTTCATCAGCCAATTCCCAATCTATGTCAGCACATTACCCCTGAAATAATTTGATAATCTCCTGTATGCCGTTTTATTGTAGGTCTTCTCATGATCCAGTGAAATTATCTCAATTTATCTATTTTTCTAGTTATGAATTTAAAAAAGTTCCAACAGACTTGCCAAACAGGATTTCTTTTTCACAATTGTGAATTACTCTGCCCAATGTTTTTGTTGTTTTCCAAATACCTCTCGCCAGTTCCTTAGTCATAGATTACACCATTGACTGATGTCTGGTACCTGGTTTATGTTTTTTTTTTAATGTTTGTAACCAGATGAAGGCAGCCAGTGAGCAACTACACATGCTAAAATTTGTGATCTCATCATTCTGAAGACGAAATACATCAGTGCCCATTGAATCCTGTATAAAGATAGAAACAAAAATGTGGCTATTACTTGAAGATTCAGTTATTAATCATAGATTGTATCAGTTGTCCCATATGATGAATTTAACACTTAACCATTTGTGAATTTACAGAATTCCATTTTGCATCACAAGTAGAACATTATTTTCTTTTGGCAAAATGCCTACAATACCACTGAAATGGTGACACCTATTTTGTTCTTATTAGTGTTTAAACTATTTTAATGAGCTGGTCTAATGCCAGTTCATCATGACTGATATTCTTGAAGGTTCTATTTATATATCACTCTCTCTCTTCTGTCTATTTCTCATATCTCACAAGCGAATTGTGAACCTCTGTAATATCTCACAAGTTCACCTTAGATCGTAATCCAGCACACTCACATCCTTGCAGGCATGGCTTGAGTTGTGTCCAGTTGCCATTGTCTTGCTGTCTGCCAAAATGCCTCAGGTACATCTGGGCTAGACCTGCCTGTTAACCCAATCACTGATGCTTTTTCAATATCATGAGTGCAATCTTAACTTTCTAACACAAAGGTATAACCAAGTGTTTGGCTGAATATGAAGCCAGGAAGAGGAATCTTGTTCTTACGTGGTCCACATAAACAGAAGGTGAAAATGTTCATGGCCTACTTGTGATGTAACTACTGTCAGGCAACCTAAGGACCTCTGATTAGACACTTGCTGCCTGGTAGAAATAGCCAAAATATCTTCAGTGCTCTCTCTGATCATTTGGGCTTCAGATTGGCAATTGGGATCACACAGGAGGCATTAAACTGGAAAATGGCCCATATCTTCATCTGGGTGAGGCAAGGAACAAGTCACCTTCTGGTTACAGATTTAGAAGATGTCCACCAGCCGGCCTGGCACAACCAAGAAAGACATAATGGTTTGCCTCCCGATGAAAATGTGAAAAATGTGAAGTAACCCCATGGTGTACTGGCTTCTTTAATAGGTTTGACCTATTGTTGAACATATTGAGCACAAATTACATGGTGTGTCACAGTGCATTTACTGTATACAAATGCCAATGTTCAAAAATGCATCATTACTGTCTAAAAATATGATTTAGTCATGCTGATTCCTTATTTTGAAACGTTTTGATATTTTTGCTCAGTAATCAGAAGCAGACTGGAAAGGCCAAGCAACAGATGGCCATGCCAAAAATGTTTCCCATCACCATATGATGGGCCCCCCCTGGGCTTTGGCTTGATATAAATTATTGCTTGGCTATTAAAAGAACAATTCAGGCAACTGGATTGTGTCCAGCATTTGCATACATAGGCACATGGGCAAAGGACTTTCGCCCAAACTGCAATATAAATTCTGAAAATGCAACCTGTAAAATCCTGTACTTTGATTAGAAGCAAAGTTCACTGCTCTAATTTTCGCTGTTATCCATTGATATCTTTTTTGGCAATCTCATTGACATTGTTTACAAATATGAAAGACAGTGTGGGCTTTGATAAATGCTCTAGCCAGATAATCTGGTATATGATCCCTCAGTGATGTTCGTAAGTGGAATTCCTGTGGCTATAGAATTAAATATCAAACTTTAAATCAGATGTCTGAGAAATGAGAAAAGATGATATTGTTCTCCACATTCTACTTTGAATGGTACCTGCTGGGATGAGTGCTAACGGATAAAGTTGAGTTGCACAGATGGCTCCTCATCTCAATCTTCCCATCGGAGAGAGAAATTAATGCATGCGTTGATTTAAGCATTAACAGAGATTTGCTCAGAACCATCTGAACTCTAGTTAAATGTTAATGTTGGGAGAAACCGATGGCTTTGTCAGTTGCCTCATAATAAGAAAATTACTTTGCTTATAATAAAACACTTTTATTTCATAAAAATCAGTCAATACAAATCTGTGACTCTAATGGACTATTGCAGAAGAAGAGAAGACAAATTGAAGCAAGAAGAGTGCCAAATTAGTTGGCAAGTTGTAAATATTGTAAATCAAAAAAATAAATCCTACAGTCTGCAATGGCAGTGGTGCATTATTTTACCAAAGGTTGGGTTGATGCCAGAGTGGTGGATCTTGGTTCAGCAGGTGAACATGCTTGATAACCAATGGCAGGGGTATTGACAGCTTTGCTCAGGAGTTCGGGAAGTGTTTTAATGTGCTCTCGTTTCTTTGCAGTCAAAGAATGATAAATGCATACAAGTGCCGTTCATTTTTTCAAGACGTATCCAGTGTTCTGCGACTAAAATGCTGCTGATCCCATCCCTTTTCCCCACAGACTTGCTATTGGTTTTCTTTTGAGCATTTATACGGATCCCTCTTGAAAGCCATGACCATATCAGAAAGATAATGACCATTTGATTCATGAAAAAACTTTAAAACTTTTGTCACCTTTGGTTTCTTTGCCAGTCACTTTAAATCTGCGTTATTTTATCAGTGTAAACTGATCCTATCTCTAGACCCCTCAATATTTAGAATGTCGCTAGCATCTCCTCTGAATCTTTACTGATCTTAGGGAAACAATGCAGCTTTATTTATCTGTTGGGAACTTGGACGTTACAGGTCGTGCTAATATTTACAGTAAGATTCCAATGATCTGGAACTGAAGACCTAGTGGCGAAACACTAGCAGATTTCCCACACCAGACATTAGTCTTAATATATCTAAACACAATTTCACTTCTATTCCATTAGTTGTTAATATAATAACTTTTCCAGTAAAAATGGTAAGATTAAAGTGTGGAAGAAATATACAAGCAACTTGGTCCCAGATTGAGCGGCAGACCTTTCTACAATTCTCATCCTTGGTATTTTAGACCCTTGTTTAGGCTCTGTCCATACACCTGGTCCACAATCAGAGCTCCCAGCAGCACACTAGACCCCCATCTCTGGTCACACACATTGCTCGCACTCTGGAACTTCTGCACTCATTCAGGATCTATCAGTGTAATCAGATGCTGGATTATTGAAGTTTTACCATACTGCACATTCATCTTCAAGAAGGTGGCAGTGAGGCACTGTAGTTCTATGTGTAATAATGATCCTACAGACATATCACCATCGGGAAGAAGGTAAAGGAGCATGAAAGCCATGACCACCAACTGTGAACAACTTCTTTAATGAAAATTTATTGTCACATGAACCTAGGTACAGTGAAGGTTTGTTTTGCATACAACCCAATAGAATCATACAGCAGACCTCAACTGGCGACAAATGTCTAATGTCGCCACATTTCCCAGCTAACATCAGGCTCTGGAATACTACAAAACACTAACCTCAGCAATTATAATCTTCCATAATTCCATATAGCTTTTTTCATTGCACTATGGACTTCGATTTTGTACTATTAAGGTTAACTAGATTTGTGTTTATTAATTTGTTGTATTTTTAGTTGTTATATATTTATCTTTGTGTAGTTGTGCTTCCAAACCTGTTAAGCTGCAGCAAGTAAGAATTTAATCGTTCCATTGTTGGTGCATTTTACACGTAAACATTCTTGATTCTTGAACTTTCAATGTGTCTGACATAGAAATATTCAAAAATTATTGATATCCACTGAAAACTGTTCGGACTATTAAAATTTGTTTTTGAAAAGTAAATAAAAATAAAATTATCTAAAATACATCTGCTTGCCATAGCCTCTTGTGCCATCCTTTATATTGAGAAACTAGAGCACATATGTCAATATTACTGCAGGCCTTCCATACTCATGCGGAAAAACCAAAAGCCACAGACTGGGATCTGCTGATATCTAATTACAAACTCTGGGTTTTTTCTGTTCAAAATCATGTCTTCTTGATTATTTTTAGTATTCTATTTTGGTTGTTTTCTTTGTTTTAAAAAAATATATTTTTGAATGTTTCTGAATATCTCAAAACACTCAGAAAGAGGCACAATGTTGTGATGCTTGGATTCAACAAAAGTTGCAGATGTGATTGAATTACCTGTCAACCTCTTCTCTGCATTTTGTGGGTAGAGTTTGTTCACCCTTCCATTCGATCTCCGTACATGAAGAAACTTGAAAAATTCCTCCCATCAGTTTCAGTAACATCCCACTGGGATGGGTAATAGAGATCAGTATTTGAAATGCAAGTTGCGAGTCGACTTCAAAACTCATTCCGCAATGTTGCCATTACCGTGTGTATGAGATCAACTCACCAACTAAGACTGAAAATAAAATCTGGACTTCCTGGTAGATGCACAGAGTCGCTTGCCCAGAGTAGGTGAATCGAGGACCAGTGGACATAAGTTTAAAGTAAAGGGGAAAAAATTTAATAGGTATCTGAGGGGTAACCTTTTCACACAACGGGTGAGGGGTGTATGGAACAAGCTGCCAAAGGAGGTAGTTGAGGCAGGGACTATCCCAACATTTAAGAAACAGTTAGACAGCTACATGGATAGGACAGGTTTGGAGGGATATGGACCAAACACGGGCAGGTGGGACTAGTGTAGCTGGGACATGTTGGCTGTGTGGGCAAGTTGGGCTGAAGGGCTTCTTTCCACACTGTATCACTTTATGACTCTATGATTCTATAAAGCTGAGCTGCTCACCGTCTAAAGTCACTGAGCCATAAGATTATCTTCATACTGCTAATCCAAATTAGTTATTCGCTAGATTTTTTTACACATAACTTACTCAATATATTTTGCCTTACAAAATGACTACAGTTCGGTACAAATATAATGAAGAAGCTTGTAAAACATTGTCCGCTTTGGTAAGAGCATTCCAAAGATGTGTGGCAATATAATGTTTCTATGCTTTTGAAACAAGTGAACTATTTGTGAGGTAAAGTGAATTAAAATATTCACTTATTTTTCCTGGCAACTGGATTGTCAGCATGCTCACAATCTGTTCAATGAAATGTTTTGTTTTAATTTGCTCCGTTCACTTCTGACTGTGGTGACTCATGCAAGAGTACAGTTTCTCCAAGACCGGCAAATAACCAATACCTTGCCCAAGTGGCTCTTTTATAATACTTTTCCTTTACTGGTAGTGAAATATTATTTCCACTTGCTGCTAACAATATACAACAGGGCCAAATTTCCCAAATGTGTGTTCCTGGCATGGGGACTTCCTGACTGGAGCACATATTGGGCAGATGTAGATTTGCTTCACTGTTAACCTCTTGCTTCGCTGCAAGTATTTTATTTTGGAGTGGGGGAAGGAGGAGAAATTTGAGTTGTTGTTAAAGAGTTAAAGAGGTGGGATATATCTTGACCACTACTTTTCTTTCCAGGGATTTCAAATGGACTTTTTTACAGAGAGGAAGAAAATGTCAATAAATTAATATCCTTGCATGCAACCCACAACCACACAGTAAAATTTGCCGAGTGCACATGCCCGAGATTGGGATGCTAGGTGAGCTAATTCTGAATTAGTAAATGGAAATCCAGTTCCCCATTGTGGTTCAATAGTGCAAATGCCTCATAATCTGGTTAAGATGTCTTCTCCACCTGATAGCTATGCTACGTAACTTTGCAACACTCTTGATTACATTCCATAAGCTTTCTCCCAAATGCCGTGACCTCCTTTCACTGGTGTTCCCTTCCTGTGGCTGTGGAAGCTGAAAAAAATAATTAATGAGGTGGTATCATTTATTTCCATAGTGCTCTATCCAGTAATCGACTGTTTTTAACAGCAGCATTCCCCATAATTACAATGTCCACAGGATTGAGAATATGAAAAAGATTAAATGAAGGGGAAAGAACTTTCAACACAGAGACTTAAGTGAATACTCTATCGCAAGTGTCTTTAAGATCTATTCGTAAATTGGATGAGTCATTCAAAATATAATCATATAATAATCAGGGATAAAGGGCAAATAGGTAGCTACAGGTGAGTAGCTATCATAGGCACAATTAACCTAAAAAACCTGACAGCTTCTACAATTATGAATAATGAGGATTTTATTCATAACAAAACACAAAGTGCTGGTGTGACTCAGTGGGTCAGGCAACATTTCTGGATAGGCAACGTTTTAGGTTGGGATCCTTCTTCAAACTCTGACATTTTGGAGTCAAGTCCCTTTTACAGATTATCCAACAGTCCTTTGAGGGTTATTTGACCTGAGAAACCACGTTAGTGTAGATTGATCTTATCCCCATCTCCTGCAGTATCGAGTAAAGATTTGAACAGGAACTCTGGATATTTTCTCCTTCCCAGCTCGGGGCATCAAAACAAATTGGACCATTGCCAACACTTCTCGGCTGACATCACTTAACTCAGCACAATGCACGAGTCAAAGCTGCAACCTTCTGGGTCGGGTCGAGAACACACCATTCACTGCATTAACCACTCTACAGCCATCAGAGAAAAGTCATAAAATGAAAAGGTTTTATTTAGTGCTCGATATTAAATGCCTACAGCAATTCAGTTAGAGATAAGGTTAACAGGTGAAATATGTAATCATATCACCACAACCCCAAAGCCATGCTTTTGTTATAGTGGGGTCATTGAACCTTCTTTGTTTAAAGGCAGAATTATAACTGACTATCGCTGCTTGGGTTAGGATACTTGGCAACAAAAGAGAGCTGAAAGCTGCCAGCTGCATAAGGGAAGTGCCTCTCTCAGCATTCCTTGTATTCCAGAGGGAAAAGGAGTGCTTTCCCAGCTTTAGGAGGAAACCTTTTGCCTCCCACATTATCAGTGAAAGACATCTCCCAGCCTCCCAACACATCACCTAATCATGATCCACTCTGACCTCATGATGGTTTTGAACCATCCCCAAGTTATTTTCATTCACCAATTAGGCTGCTTGTGTAGATGTAATTCAACTCCGAACACCTTTAATGAGGTATTTTGCCTGCATGATGCATCCACAAGGAAAGATCAGGAGCAGGTTTTCAAAAATATAGTTGTGCTTGCTTACTTCCAAGATGGCGCCCAACACAGGCGATTATTTGCGTGCTAGCCACAGACGCAGATCTACAAACTCGTAGTACAATCGCTCCACACTCTTCAATCTCTATTCCTACAGCAACATTTCTTACTTTAAATGTTACAGACTGAAAATGAATCGATTGTAATCATGTATTGTCTTTCTGCTGATTGATTAGCACGCAACAAAAAAGCTTATCATCTTTTCAATAAACTGAACTGATCGACTGCTTATTTTGTTATCAAAATTTATGGTGTGTAACATACCTGATTGGTGAAATCTGCACGGCTGGGCTGAGTTTAGATGATGGTTTATGATGGCAGTTCAGGTTTTTATAAGTTATTCTGCCACACTCCTTGCGTCCTCAATGACATCACCTGGTAAAATAGAGACCCGGTGTCTTCCTTGGTTCTTGCAGATGTCCAAGTTTAAAACTGCATTCCTGTTTTGTTTTTTTTGCAGCATTTCAGCAGGGTTTTTCTTTGCTCTCTCCAAAGACCAACTGCATGTGGTCTGGAGATTACTGGTGCTTTTTTGGATCTTATATCAAATGTTGCTACCTAATCCCAGTCTGGTCTCAGCAGGCTCACACCTGTGGCTGATTGAATCCTCCTGGAGTACAAAGAGCTAATTTACAGCATCCAGGATACAGGCATAACTGCAGCTGGACTCCAGCAGGAAAAGGAAGTTGTACATCATGCACTGCATGTTTGCTTCATAAGCAGGGTTGTACTCACTGTGTTGCTCGTATGATAATTGTCAAATAAATGACATAATGCATTCATTTACTTGACGTTTTCGAGTTAAATATTTTTGGTCACGGAGCAAGGAGCATAAATTCTTTTATCGTAACCTCTGCCCTTTCCACACCAGGTGAATTACAGTCACTGCCTTTTCAATTCCCACCCACTCCCTTTCAGTAATTGAAGTTTAAACATTTTACTGCTACCTTTGAAGAGAAGTAAAAGTACAAATGACGACCCATAAAGCAAATGTAATAAAGTTATAAGTGTATTGTTTGGCACATCACATTTCTGTATAATTTCTACAAATACTCCCAAAGAAGGTTTGCAATGCAATTACAATTTCTGGTCCTTTGCTCTGAATGTTTTTCATGGCATAAAGGTCTCACTGTTGAAATAGATTATTTATTAATCATTGTAATTATTTTTTTTAAATGATTTGTCTCGTCCCAAACGTCAGATCCGAAACCCAATACATATGTGTCATTAATGTGCTCTTGGCAACCACAGGAGCTGTGAACTGGGTTTTAAAGTGAGGCACTGAAAAACAATCGCTGTTCATCTGTGGACCCATCAGGTTTTAAACTCTTTTATTAAAGGACTTTATTTGCAAAAGAAGGATCTGAATTTATATAACCCCCACACCAAATTGTTCCTCTACCAGTAAAGTACTCTTGAAGTGCAGTCTTTGTTGCTAGGTTTGGCATAATAACACAGCATACACCTATGAACAAAGATATTACAAAGATGGCACACTGGCATAGATGAAAAAGTAGAGGAATCAGGAGGAGAAAAAAAAGGACATGTGAGAGCTTCGGCAGATATGGTAAAGCAGAATCCTAAGAGATTCTACAAGATTATTACTGTAAGATCGCTGAGGAAAACATCGCAGAGCTGCGGGACTGTGGAGCGACCAGCTGCGGGCGGCGGCGCTGAACTTTACACCAGGAGCCTGGGATCTCTAGATGAGATCACCAGTTGTGGAGCTCCAACCGGCGCGGCCTTGTTGGCTTTGGAAGCCGTGGCCTCCAGTACGGAAGCGGCCGTTCCAGGGTTCCCAAGCCACTGAGAGGACTCTCCCGACGCCGGAGCAACATCACTCGGTGAGAACGGCCAGGAACATCGGGCCTCCGTAGAGGCAACTGTGGAGGCCTCAATAGGCCCGACTATGGGTGAACTGGGGTTGGGGACTGGACTTTGTGCCTTCCCTCATAATGGGAACCATTGTGGGGGGATGTTCTTTATGTTTAAAACTCTTATTAATGTTATGTCTGTATTCCTTCTTTATGTGCTGCAAAATGGCAAGAAGCATTTCACTTCACTACACCTAGGTGTATGTGAATGTGACCAATAAAATACCTTTGATACCTTTGAGGGAGAGATAGATGAGTCATGATTGAATGGCGGAGTAGACTGGATGGGCCAAATGGCCTAATTCTAATATTCCTTCTGACCTTATAACCATATAACCATATAACCATATAACCATATAACAATTACAGCACGGAAACAGGCCATCTCGACCCCTCTAGTCCGTGCCGAACACATAATCTCCCCTAGTCCCATATACCTGCGCTCAGACCATAACCCTCCATTCCTTTCCCATCCATATAACTATCCAATTTATTTTTAAATGATAAAAACGAACCTGCCTCCACCACCTTCACTGGAAGCTCATTCCACACAGCTACCACTCTCTGAGTAAAGAAGTTCCCCCTCATGTTACCCCTAAACTTCAGTCCCTTAATTCTCAAGTCATGTCCCCTTGTTTGAATCTTCCCTACTCTCAGTGGGAAAAGCTTTTCCACGTCAACTCTGTCTATCCCTCTCATCATTTTAAAAACCTCTATCAAGTCCCCCCTTAACCTTTTGCGCTCCAAAGAATAAAGCCCTAACTTGTTCAACCTTTCTCTGTAACTTAGTTGCTGAAACCCAGGCAACAATATTACCTTATAATATTTCCCATCTGTATCTACTGTGGAGATGGTCATGGGGGCTGAGGAATTAAGGGAAATAAATAGTTATGTATTGGAACATAGACCTGATCAAATGTATCCGAGAAATTACAGGGGCCTGTCGGAGATATTTGCATCATCTTTAGCCACGGGTGAGGTACCAAAAGACTGGAAAGTAATTAATATTGCACTTTTATTTAAGAAGGGCTGCATGGGCTAGCCAGGGAACAACAGAGCAGTGGGCTTGACATCAGTGGTGGGAAAATTACTTGAGGGGATTTTGAGGGACAGGATCCATCTGCATTGGAAAGGCAAGGACTGATTTGGAATAGTTAGCATGACTTTGTGCATGGGAAACATGAAGAGGCGACAAAGAGGATTGATCAGGGAAAGTCAATAGAAATTGTCTACATAGACTTTAGCAAAGCCATTGGCAAAGTCCTACATGGTAGACTAATCTGAAGGTTAGATCACACGAGATCTGGGATGAGATAGCCAATTAGATATAAAATAGGCTTAGTGAAATGAGCCAGAGGCTGCTACTGGAGGGGTTTTATTCATATTCGAAGCCTTTCAATGATGCAGTGCAACAGGGGCTGGTGCTGGGTCCACTGTTGTTTAAAATCTATTTTAACCATTTAGATGGCAATTATGTTAATTTTGCTGATGACACTAAAACAAATGAGAAGTGTTGCATTTTGGCCAATCCAACCAGGACTGACATCTGGAGAGTGTTGTGGAACTTAGGGACCTGGAGATACAGGTACATAGTTCCCTATGCTTGGTGACACAGGAAGACTCGGTGAAGGTGGTGTCTAGCATGCTAGCCTTTATCAGTTAGAGCATTGACTACAGGAGTTGGGATGAAATGTTACAAGGGCACAAGCTGTTGGTGAGGCTGCACTTGGAGTATTGTAGTTCTGGTCACCCTGCTATAGTAAGGACATCACTATGCTGGAAAGAGTGCAGAAAAGATTCCCAAGGATGTTATCAGGTCTGGCAGGCTTGAGTTATGAGGAAAGTCTGGATAGCTTGTGAATTTTTCACTGAAGCATAGAAGGTTGAGGGTTGACCTTATAGAGGTATATAAATTCAGCAGGGGAATGGTGAAGATTGATTGTCACTGCCTTTTTTTGGGTAAAGTGGTGTAAAAATAGAAGTATTAGATGAGAGAGAAAAGTTTTAAAGGGGACATGTGATGCAACTTATTCTCACTGCGGATGTTTCGAATATAGAATAAGCTGTATTTTTTATTCAGTGGGACAGCAGTAGAGCTGCTGCCTTATAGCTCCAGAGATTATGGGTGCTATATGTACAGAGTTTGTATGTTCTCCCTTTGACTGCGTGGGTTTTCTCCAGGTTCTCTGGTTTCCTCCCACATTCCAAAGAGGTGCAGGTTTGTAGGTTAATTGTCCTTAGTATGTAGGATAGACTTAGTGTATGGGTGATTGTTGCATGGCGTGGACTCTGTGGGCTGAATGGCCTGTTTCCACACTATATCACAAAACCTAAACCTGACAAAGGAAGTAGCACAGGTGGGTCCAGTTGCATTGTTTGAAAGACATTTGGACAGGTACATGGTCAGGAAATGTCTCAGGGGCTATGGGTCAAATGCATGCAAATGGAACTAGCTCAAACAGACATCTTGTTTGTCACGTTGGGCCTAAGGGTCTGTTTCCACCCAAAATATAAAAGAAAAGAAAGGAAAAATTAAAAGAATGATACCCCCAGGACATGTGTAAATGTAGGTCTTTCGTTCAGTAATACGTCACTGGAATAGACTCGCCCAATGGGAAAAGGTATTTATTGATGTCCATCATGCTTCATGAAATGCTTGGAAATAGGCATGGGCTGCTGACAAATTACCGGCTCTACCCTCACCTGACAAAGTTTCTCTGGAAATGACTGTAAATCCTCCAAGTTGACTATGTAGTGGAGGTTTGAAGTGCCTAATGTTAGGTCAGCATTCCATGGACAAATAGAATTGAGCTACACCACATTTTGGGAACAGAATACAATTAATAGAAACATAGAAAATAGGTGCAGGAGGAGGCCATTCGGCCCTTTGAGCTAGCACGGCCATTCATTGTGATCATGTCTGATCGTCCCCAATCAATAACCCGTGCCTGCCTTCTCCTCCTATCCCTTGATTCCACTAGCCCCTAGAGCTCTATCTAACTCTCTCCTAAATCCATCCAGTGATTTTGCCTCCACTGCCCTCTGTGGCAGGGAATTCCACAACTCTCTCGGTGAAAAAGTTTGTTCTCACCTCAGTCTTAAATGACCTTCCCTTTATTCTAAGAATTATTGGAAAATCATAAACAATTTTCCTGCAGAACTAAGCTGTTCAATAATTGTTTCCGAGCTGCTCCTTGTTTGGGAAACCAAACCTTATTGCCTTTGAGTTACCTCTTAAACTATATTGTATCATTTATTAAATCATTGGAATATAACTTTTGCCACATCTCCTGGAGATCTACCCAAAACGTGCAACGCAGCTGCCTTATTCAGTTCTGGAACACTTTGTAGGACGTTCATCCTTTGTAACTGAAATAGAACTTTTTTTTTTTTTTTTAATTCCTTTATAAGTTATCAATGCAGATTGTGTGCATTCTGTACTAATGTGTGGCTTCTCGATAACTATAACAGCTCAGAACAATAAATCTTTCTCTTTTGGACCCATGCTAAGCAGAGAGGAAAACCTGCAGAGACTGAGCTCGTTTAAGAAGTAACCTCCTGACTTCACACTGCCAGGAGGGAGCCTCTCCAATCAGCAGCAAGTTGTATAAACTCGGCCAAGCTTAAGTTTCCACCACGGCCCATTAGCGAGTATCGCTGCTCACTGCTTTTTTACTTTTAAGTCCTGAAGGAAAGATCTCAAAATGCTCCACCTTACAATGGCAACAACTTGTATTTATAGATAAAAAAGAAAGATACGTTGAGAATGAACTTTTCATTGCCTTAGGACAGCACAAATCATAGCTAACACTTTTAAAGTTTGATTTATATAAATATGGCTGTGAAGAAGGTTTGTGTAAGTGACCCGACAATCCCTTCTATGATGTCAGTTGAGGATTACATTTTGGCTGAGACATCAGAGAGAATTTCCATTATTCCATCAAATAGAGCAATGAGATACATTTCAGACACCCAAGTGGGCAGACAGAAGCTTGATTTAATTTCTAGTCTTTTCATCTTCCACCATCAATTTGATTAACTAATTCAACATGTAAACCTTCCTGACCTTCCTAGTTATTTGTAATGACTGCACTTCGAATCTGTTCCATTTCCCATTTAAGTTTGAAACAATTAATAGACCTTTTGGTCTGATTGATACTTCTTGACCCCACTAGACAGGGGTGGCACAATGGCACAGCGGTAGAGTTGCTACCTCACAGGACCAGAGACTCGGGTTCAAACCAGACTACGGGTATTGGCTGTTCGCACGTTCTCCCTGTGACTGCATGGGCTTTCTCTAGGTGAGGAAACCGGAGCACCCAGCGAAAACCCATGCGGTCACAGGGAGAATGTGCAAACAGCCCCTGTCTAGTCTTTCAAGACATGCAGGCTTGTAGATTAATTTACAACATGCTGAAGGAAAGTAGATTAATTTCCCTAACACACTGAAGGAAAGATCTCACAACTGAAATAAGTTGAGGGCAGTAATCAACTGGAAGAATAGAGGTTGCAAGAGGTTGCAAGCAACAAGTTTTTTCTTCCCAATATGCTGCAAATGTCTTCTACTCTGTGATGTGATGCACTGAATCTTGGAGATAGGTGCCTGAAAATGCCAGGAAAAGAGCCTTTGGCTGAACGTCACAAGTGGCAGGCCGCAAAAGTTCACTATTGTTAGTTCTGATTCTAACTAAACTTTCTTCAAAGTTTGCTGAATGATCACCAAACATACATCTATGAAGAAGGCCTCGATAGAATTACACCAACTGTGAAGCAATAAGCGAGTTCGGCATTCCGACTGCGCATGCCCAGGTCATAGGTCACAAGCAAAAAACACTCTCGACAGCCGTGCCGCGGCATGGACACAGACCTGCGCCTCATCCACAGCCAAAGTCTAATATAACCACTTGCAAATTTCCCAGCTGCTCACACGGAAATTAATTGGCTGATGAAATCAAATAATATTTGATTTACTGATCAAGGGCGGATGAAGTGCTTGAAGGAGGTGAGGTCAGGACCTCGCATTGATCAGTATTTCCTGAGAGAAAGATCAAATCAGTGGAGTGAAGCTCAGCAGCAGGATACAACCCACAGTCCAACGAGCATCAATACCCCAGTGGCTAGGGAGAGTAATTCAAGCACAACATCTGAGAACCCGGAATCCAGCCAGACGCAGCATGCTTTGGAGAAGAAGATGCAAGGCAGCAGACATCATGTGAAGTGGCCAAAGTCCAGCAGCAAGAAAGAGTAGGCAACAATCGACGCACCTGAGTATGATCCTAGATGGACTTCAAGGAGCAGTGGAGAAGAAACTGGAGAAAATGAGTGATCTGATCTACTCCTATGGGGCAGAAAGATTCGGAAACAAAAAGAAGGAAATAACAACCCCTCCCAAGCTCAGAAGGCAGCGAGAAATCGAGCGCCTAATCAAGGAGAAATGGGATCTGAGGAAACGGTGGAGGAAATCCTCACTGAAGGAAAGAGTTGGCATCAACCTCCTGCAAGAAGATCTAAAGGAATGCCTGGGAAGACTGCGGAGAGCAGAAACCCTCAGAACTCAACGCAAGAAGAAGGAGAAGGCAAGAACATCTACAAAGATTCCTTCAGATTTGAGAACGGACTCTTCACAAAGGAAATGAACGGGGCACTTAAGGTATCAAAGAGGGGATTGGAGGACCACCTGAAATCAACGTACACAGACAACCAAAGATTTGAGCAGAGGGGGATACCTCCAGACATGCCACCCATTCCTCAACCAGAACACCAGTTGGCCGACAGCCTCCCAAGGTGGAGCGGTCGAGAAAGCCGTAAGGAAGGCAAGGGCAGCTTCAGCTCCAGGACCAAACGGAGTTCCATACCAGCTGTACAAAAATGCTCCAAATGTTCTACGGTTCCTATGGAGGCAAATGAAGATAGCATGGAGAAAGCAAACCATCCCAACAGCATGGTGAAGAGCAGGGGGGGGGGGGGGGGGGGGGGGGGGTGGTGATCCCCAAGGAAAAAGATGCCTCAAACATCGACCAATTCTGGCAAATCAATCTCTTGAATGTTGAAGGGAAGATCTTCTTTAGCATTGTTGCTCAAAGGATGATAACCTACCTGAAACAGAACAACCTGATTGATACACGGGTACAGAAAGCTGGTATACCAGGCTTCTCTGGATGCTTAGAACACACAAGCATGATATGGCATCAAATCCAAAAAGGGAAGGAAGAGATCTGTACGTCTTATTCCTGGACCTAGCCAATGCTTTTGGATCTGTTCCTCATTCTCTCCTCTGGACAGCCTTCGAGTTCTTCCATGTGCCAAAGACCATTACAAATCTGGTCAGAAACTACTTCCAAGATTTGCAATTCTACATTAAAACAACAGAATACACTTCATGGCAACCACTGAAAGTGTGAATAATGGCAGGTTGCACCATCTCCCCGCTAGCCTTCACCATGGCGATGGAAGTGATCATCCGAGGTTCCAAGTGGGTCGTAGGAGGAGAGCGGCTGCAGTCTGGGCAGCGGCTACCTCCCATTCGCGCCTACATGGATGACATGACCACCCTGACCTCAACCATTGCATGTACCAAGCACCTGCTGGTAAAGCTTCATGCGAACATAACATGGATGAAGTTGAAACCCTGCAAATCCAGGAGCATATCCATCATCAGAGGAAAAATCGTAGACAAGCGATTACACATTGATGAAACACCCATTCCGATGGTGTCAGAGCTGCCAGTCAAGAGTTTAGGACGGTTATACAATGCAAGCCTCAAAGACTCAGACCAGTGTGACCAACTGAGGGAAAAAACCATTAAAGGCCTTGCTAGCATAGACAAGACCTCACTTCCTGGTAAGCTGAAACTGTGGTGCCTGCAGTTTGGATTGCTCCCCCGTCTGATGTGGCCTCTGATGGTCTACGAGGTCCCCATCACCAAAGTTGAGAAGCTGGAGAGGACAGTCAGTTTAAACATCAAGAAGTGGCTTGGACTCCCGCTTGGCTGAGCAATATCGGCTTGTATGGACAACGCGCTCTGGAGCTGCCTGTCTCTAGCCTCACAGAAGAATACAAATGCACCAAAGTGAGGCTGGACATGACCCTGATCGAGTCTCAAGATGATGCGGTCGAAAGGCTGCTCCCAGACCGGCAACTGGGAGGAAGTGGACCCCATCGGAGGCTGTACAGCAAGCAAAATCTGCTCTCAGGCATGGAGACATTGAAGGACAGGTGCAGCAGGGAAGAGGTGGGATTGGACTCGGGACAAGTCGACCCACATGGCACAAGGCAATATCCACCCAGAGAAGAAAACTGGTAGTTGTTGAGGTCCGTCAGCAAGAGGAGGCAGAGAGATGCGCAAAGGCAGTCTCACAGCCCAAACAGGGCCAGTGGACTACCTGGGAAAACCTGGAGCATCATAAGCTTACCTGGAAGGATCTGTGGCAGATGGAAGGAAGCCGTCTGAGCTGCATCGTCAAAGCCACCTACGATGTTCTTCGCATACCCAAGAACCTAAACCAGTGGTTTGGAGAAGATCCATCATGTTCTCTCTGCCAAACCCCAGCAACATTAAAGCACAGCAACTGGCTGCAAAACCAGTCTTTCACAAGGCCGCTACACCCGGAGGCACAATCAGGTCCTGCGACAACTGGCGATTACCTTGGAAGGAAGGAGAACTACCATCAATGCCCTCCCTCCCCCAACGCCTGGTTTCTCGAGCACCACCCCTTTTGTAAAGGCAGGACAACTTCCAGAGAAGCCATTTGCAAGAAGGGAAACAACCCTCCTGGACACTGCCCGGGACTGGAATATGCAGGCTGATCTAGACCAGAAGCTCATCTTTCCACCAGAGAATATCACAACTAATCTCCCTGGTCTTGTGGTCAACCTCACAGAAGTCCCTGTACATCGTGGAGATAACTCTGCCTTGGGAGGCTGCAGTTGGTGAAGCGCATGAACGAAAATGTCTGAAGTATTCAGACTTAGCAGCCGAGGCAGAACAACGCAGCTGGCGTACCCAGGTGCTCCCTGTAGAGGTTGGTTGTAGAGCGTTTGTAGCCATGTCAATAACCAGACTCCTGAAGGGAAAGGGAGTTCGAGGACAGGCCTTCCGGCACGCTGCCAGGTCGCGGTCAGAGGCTGCTGAGCGAAGCAGCAACTGGCTGTGGCTGAAGAGGTAGGAAGCCACCTGTGCTGCAAAATGACCAGCAGGAGGGGCAAAACGGAGGGTAGCACACCTGGGATGCCAGATGTTGCTGTTGAGCCCTCTGGAGGTGTCGTGGGCCTATCAACGAAACACCAAGGAAGGAGGGTGCCCACCTGATGACCCCAAAGAAGTCTTTACCCCGACCCCCACTCAAGATATTAAGAAGGTGCCAATTATAGTAGGGATTGTAATATCAAGTCCTATAAGCTCAACAAATGGGAATGATCTGATAATTTTTTTGTTCTGACACATAACGCAATCACAACGAATACAATACTGAGAATAGCCTTCCAGGTTAATGCATACACCTGCTTTACATGAATATATATATATCAAGCTAGTGCAAAATATATTTTATCCAGCCTGCAGTAAATAATGTAAACACAAACAAGGAGGGGATAGCTTCTTCTTCCATGCTTGTCATGGCTCTGTGCTATGATGATAGGTTTACATATATTAGTTATCTAGCCCAGCCCCAAGCAGCAACCCAGCGTTGGAGACCAGGCCCAGCCCAGACCAGTCCAGCATGGGAGACCCAGCCCAGCCTAGAGTCTATGTAAGGTGTCCTTGAGATGTCTGAAAGGCGCCCATTAAATAAAATTTATTATTATTATTATTAGATTCGGAGATGTTGCCGATGTCGCCAAACGGAAAGCGGAGACTCTGATCCCAACGATCAGCACCCGCTGTGAGTCCCCATCACACTGCCAATTCCAGCCACTACTCCTCTGGTCCCCCTCGCTGTTTCCTCCCCCCCTACCCCGTGATACCCCCCTCCCCCCATGGCTCTTCCCCCATCTTTTCTCCGAGCTCACTTCCCTCCACCCACACACCCCTCCCCCCCACAAGCCCTCCTGCCTCCCGTGTGAGGGGATCCAACAGGTCCCACTTAGTCTAGTATCTACTAAAGATAGACACAAAATGCTGGGGTAACTCAGCAGCTTAGGCAGCATCCCTGGAGAACATGGATAGGTGACGTTTCGGGTCTAAGTTACTCCAGTGTCTATCTTTGGCATAAACCAGCATCTGCAGTTCCTTGCTATTCAATTTCAATTAGAAAACCCCTTTTAGGTGGGAAACTGGCAAGTTCAACTGCCTCGTGAGTCAGACGATTTTTTTGATCATTCAATTATTAGAAAAGTACATCCACATTGCATTAGAAAAATCAGAGGAAACACTTAGAAATAAAATGTTTGGCAAGTTGACATGGTGGGCCTCCCAGAGCTGTGAGCAAATTTCTTGTAACAAAATACTAATATTGTACATGACGGTGGTCTTTGAAAAATTACTGCATCACATCTGAGAACTTGTTCATTTTCCGCCATAATTGTGTTGATATTCATAGTATTCCTGGAACAGTCCATACCAAAACTTTCCAGTCTGCTTTCTTGACAAAGAAGTCTCATCATAAGGAATGACAACTATTTTGAAGGGAAATGGTGTTCTCAAAACCATTAATGTTTTTGCTTCAACAGAAGAGGTCCTGGAAATGTCCAGCAAAGTATCCCATTGTTTAGCTGGACAAAATACACATACTTATTTTCCTCTTCTGTACATGCAAAGCCCATGTGAAACCTTCACTAATTGGGAGGGAAGAAATAACTCTGATGCAAAACAGATCAGATGTCTGCAGATTAATATCTGTTGGTGTATGGTTGCTATGAGCATGAGAAACATTACCAAGCAATCATTCTGTCTGTCAACCTATTTTTCTCTGCTGTGAAGAAGTGATTGTTCTCAAAATGTTATTCTGGTTTTTTTTCTCGCCAAATGCTGACTCACTTCTTTGTTCGCAGAACTTTCACACAATTTTTTTAACGTGTTGAACCCCATCTGTATATTGCTATTTAACTGTTTTCACTGTTTTTTTTACCTCATAAAGTGATCAAATTGTCTCTCTATAACCTGCAGTAACATTGAAATAATTTTTTAAATAAATACTTTTAAATGTTGCCTTCGGAAGGAACTTACAAAAAATCAGTTTTTAATCGATATTTCCAAAAACTACTAGATCGCAATAGTTTAGCAACCGGGAAAAATCTAAGGAGCAAGAGAAGCTCATCAGTACTTCTAAGCTAATGTTAATATACAGACTGCCTCTTTAAATTTATTACGGTCACAGTGACCAGTGTAACTCTATGCTAGAAGTGTTGAAATACTGGACTTTAATTGATCCCAAAGTGATGATTCTGTGAACTCTAGGTTTATTGATCTGACACTTTTCACCTTACCCAAGTGAGTAAGGTCAGGCTTCATTATAGATGCATTTCAAGTAACAGAAGGACAAGAGTAAAAATGCACCTTCAAAAAGAAGTGATCTCTTTACTGCGTTGAAGCTTCGGTTTACAATGCAGGCATTTGCAGATGCAATGTTACTATGAACACAGAGAAAATATCAAGAGTAGGTGCAAAGACAATCTGCACTAGGAGTCAAAACGTTTTTCAAAAAATTAATAGAAAGAGAGTCACTAGAATTCAAATTACTCAGAAATGAATGTTACACAGTAACAAGAAATAGCAAATCAAAACAGAATTTGACTTTAAATATGGATTACAATCATCATTATTTACATTTTCATGATAGGGCCAGAATGTATCTCTTATGTTACACAGAAGCTTCTTTGATTTGGACTGACAGTCAGTGACTTGCGTAAATGAGGGATTAGTGATCTGAAGGGAAAAAAAACAAAAAAAACCCTGAGGGTAAAAGGATTGTAACAATAACAGAACTGTATTCCTTGAACTCAAGCTACTTTATAAACCTGTATGCTGCTTTTTTCCACAAGGTTAAAATAACAATTCTGTAAGTAGCATTGAAATGGTGAATACACCCATATACATGTCCTATTTTTATTAAAATTGGGATATACATACTATAACATTGGGCATTTTATCCACACTGAATAATACTAACTTTCAAGGAATTCATGTGCCATGGATTTTTAAATGATAGCTTTGTAGTTAATATAGTCTCCTTTCATTCACAATATTAAGGCTTTTTCTATGAGAGGTGCTGTCGTTGAATATTGGCAATGCACACTTTTCATTCAAAATGCATTTATAAGGCATTTATAAAATGCATTTATAATTCTATTTACCTAAAAGTGTAATTTTAGATTGTTTAGAGATTGGTTACGTTTCTCAACAATCAAGGGAAGACAATGGTTGCATTGATTTAAAAAAACTAAACAGATCCACTGTGAGACTAGTCACAACAGTGAGACATTTTGCTAATGCTTGGGTATACAGGTGAGAGATGGTAGATTTGTATACCCTTGCTGTAAGGTCTTAGAAGAAGTGTATGAGAGATGTTCTCTGTACTAGTAAAGTAAGTGATTCCTGTCTGGAAAATAAATATTTTCCTATGAAGCCACAGGCAATTAAAAAGTGTTTTCTTCTGTTGCTATACCATCATATGCCATAAATAAATGCATTTCTGTGTTTAGCAAGATGACACTGATTTTTCAAATCTTTTCCACCCAGTTACCTATGATTTTCAGGCAAAAGGTTGATAAGAAGATAAAATATAAATGACTAAATTGTTTTTTATTTCCCGTCCTTTAGTATATATCCCTTCAACCATGCCTCATATTACCAAGGGTCATGCTTGAAGAAGCATGTTTAAATTCCAACATTCTGTTTCATAACCTGCCCTCAAATTGAATAATTATACCATCCTTCCAGGACTGTCAATATTTATAAGAATCTTTCTGTTCTGCCAGTTTTGAAATTCTGGATCAACCATGAGTAAATGAAACAAACTGGTAAACATACGTAGAGTATATTACAATGTACAAAAACTCACCCTGAGTTTGTCTCAACAAATTCTTCCTCTCTTGAAGATTTTCTCCATATTTCCTCACGCAATTGATAACGAGGAATTCAAGGTTAATTACTGCATTATTTCTGGTATTTTAACTTTGATGGGAGTCCTGGTTAAAAAAAAAATTGGAGTCTATCCTTTCTTTTGTTTTGATAGTCAGTGCAAAATATTATTTTCACAACTTGTAAATATGATTTCCCGGGATTTTAGCAACTTTATTTAGTCAAGTTGAAGCAGAAAGCAGTCTATTTGTCTCAATATTAAATGTGTTCATACAACCTTTTCCCCAGCATCCTTCAGCTGTCTTGTCACATATCATTCCATTCCTTACTTCTTTTTATACACTAATTCACTTCCTCTTAAACAAACAGATTCTACAAAAAAAATAACAGTCCATTAAATGGCATGTTCCACAAGTAAAGAGGTATCTCCCAAATTCCCAGATGGATTTCTTGGTAACCATTAATGGCCCCTTGTCTCCCACACAAGTGGAAACATCTTCTCTACATCTATCCATAATCTCATAATTGTAACAACCCTGACAACCTACCCTTTATCTTCCATTTTGCACAGCCTTTCTTAATAAGCATAGCCATCTCATCTTAGCGAACCTTTTTTGATCTTTATCCATAACCTTTGCATCATGTTTATAATGCAGAGACTAAAACAACCCACGATGCTCCAGGTGTGGTCTAATGGTAAAACATTTTTAACCTGCCTTCTGTGCTTTTCCAAATCCTTGCCTTGAGAAATAAACCCTTTTCAATGTTTTTAATTTATTTGGTTATATTAACCTGCCATTATTTTTAGAAATATATCCAAGCCACAGAACCTTGTGCCCCCCTGTCCCTTTAATACCCTTCTTTATCCAAGCACAATATGATTTTTCTCCTCACGTCCAGTATTGCTGTATGGTATTGTACCAGTAGAAAGTTATTTAACACATCCTCGATCCTGAGGCTCTACTCAAGAAGAAAGAAGACTATTAGATGGCAGCTGAACAGATATTTAAAAACTAATGGGGACACAAGAGTCTGTAAATGTCATCCAGATGAAGGATCTCTGCAGAACGACCTGCGATGTTCCCCCAGCAGCTCTCATTTTTTTACATTCGAAAATATATTCCTGGCTAGTTAATTGTCTAGCGTTTTTATTACTGAAATATAGAAACATAGAAAATAGATGCAGGAGGAGGCCATTCAGCCCTTCGAGCCAGCACCGCCATTCATTGTGATCATGGCTGATCGTCCCCTATCAATAACCCGTGCCTGCCTTCTCTCCATATCCCTTGACTCCACTAGCCGATAGAGCTCTATATAACTCTCTCCTAAATCCATCCAGTGATTTGGCCTCCACTGCCCTCTGTGGCAGGGAATTCCATAAATTCACAACTCTCTGGGTGAAAAAGTTTTTTCTCACCTCAATCCTAAATGACCTCCCCTTTATTCTAAGATTGTGGCCCCTGGTTCTGGACTCGCCCAACATTGGGAACATTTTTCCTGCATCTAGCTTGTCCAGTCCTTTTATAATTGTACTAGAATAAGTGGGACCCGTTGGGTCCTAGCTTCACACGGGAGGGCTGGTCCCCCAACACAATATTCCACCTCTCCACCAATTCCAATATTGCTGGCCAGTGGGGGGGTTTCTGGAGCGCTAGTATGTGTGTTGTGGGTCAAAGGGACTGGCTTCCAGAGGGCTAGTATGGACATTGTGGGCTGAATGGATTCTTGGGCTGGCAGCTCAGTCACTCTGGCCGGGCAGATCAGTCACTCAGGCTGTTGTGCACTGAAGGAACTGGTTTCCAGAGGGCTAGTATGGACATTGTGGACTGAATGGATTTTTGGACTTGCAGTTCACTAAGTCATGGGTGGTGGGCTGGCACTTCAGTCACTTACAGCTGGTCGGCTGGCATTTCACTTACTCATGGCTGGTGGGCTGGCAGCCCAGTCACTCACAGCTGGTGGTGGCAGTTCACTCAGTCACCCCTCTTCCCTTCTCCCCCCACTCTGCTCCATGCCATTCCCCTCCCCCACACGCATTCAGTCAATCTCCTCTCAATCTCCCCCCATGCACTCTTAGTGGCTCTCCGACAATGCAACCATTCCTGCCTATTAGGTTACTATTGTAATGAAGAGCACGCAGGCATGGCAAGTGGAAAAAGGATTTATTAAAGTTTAAAATGTGAATGACTTAAAATATAACAACAATTTAAATGTTAAAGATGAGATTTATTAAGTTATTTTTTGTTGTGTCTCTTGCTGTGTTCTGCTGCTCACTGCCTCTTGATGACACTTTGCTTTTGATATTAAAAAAAAGACAATTTTAATATAGAGAGATTAAGCGGTCAAATTTTAACAAAGAAAATCTGAGAATTTACCTCAAAAGTCATCATGGAGTGCAAGCCGCAAGTCCAACCTCACAGCACTCCAAGACAATTTCACAGCATTTCAAGCAGAGCACACACACACACACACACACACACACACACACACACACACACACACACACACACACACACACACACACACACACACACACACACACACACACACACACACACACACACACACACACACACACAAAGACACACACACATAGTCACAAACACGTACACACATTCACAGACACACAAACACACACAGATACTCAGACACTCACGCAGACACACACTCAGACACATACAGACACACAGACAGACACACAGAAATCACGCCACAGTGTGCCAAAAGTGGTCAAGATCAGACTTGTAGTAATATACATATAGATGTTTCTATAAGATCCCCCTTTCTAAACTCCAGTGAATACAAGCCTAGTCTTTTCAATCTTTCCTCATATGATAGTCCCGCCATCCCAGGGATCAATCTCGTGAACCTACGCAGCACTGCCTCAATCACAAGGATGTCCTTCCTCAAATTAGACCAAAACTGTACACAATACTCCAGATGTGGTCTCACCAGCCCTATACAACTGCAGAAGAACCTCTTTACTCCTATACTGAAATCCTCTTGTTATGAAGGCCAACATTCCATTAGCTTTCTTCACAGCCTGCTGTACCTGCACGCCAGTGAGGTACAGCAGGCAGTGAAGAAACTGAGTTTGCTTCACACAAATCCAGCTCAAAATCGACAAACTAGAAGCAGAGTAAATTTTTCTGTCCAATGGCAAGTAATTATTTTTCCCATACAAGTCACATTTGAAACTCTGAGTAACATTGCCAAGTGGTAGCTAGCAAATCCAGTTTTACACAGTTTCACACCGTGCTTCCTCACCCGCTACTGATTGGATTAAGAATGTCCAGACTTATTTTGCATCGCTCGCAAACAAGATGTTCGCTCCATCTTTCTGGACTGGCTCTGAATGTGGACACTGCCATTTTCTGGCTCTGTACTGCTCGTACACCAATGGTGGTGCTGAACCTTGCTGAAATGTCCCTGCACTTATCCTATGCCAGCTTCTGCATGATATCAACAAGTTCGCTAGAGCTCTCTGGAAGAAACGCATTAGGAAGAGATGTCTTCTTTTTTTTAAACTATTTGGCAATTGTTTAATGCTGAAATTATGAAAAAGAGTCTGTAGCATTTTAATTCATTGAATAAAATAAACAGGAAGAAAATATTTCCCTTCACCTCACGGGCCAAAAACAAATGGGCCACAATCCCGTTTACATGGTGGTAAGGGTCAAGAACTTCAAATTCCTGGGCGTGCACATTTCCGAAGATCTTTTCTGGTCCCAGCACACTGATGCAATCATAAAGAAAGCATATCAGCGCCTCTACTTCCTGAGAAGATTACAGAGAGTTGGCATGTCAAAGAGGACTCTCTCGAACCTCTACAGTTGCACAGTAGAGAGCATGCTGTCCAGTTGCATTGTGGCTTGTTTCGGCAACCTGAGGGTCCAGGAGCGGAAATGGATGCAAAAAGTTGTAACCACTGCCCAGTCCATCATCGGTTCTGACCTCCCCACCGTCGAAGGGAGCTATCGCAGTTGCTGCCTTAAAAAAGGCAGCCAACATCATCAAGGACCCACACCATCTTGGCCACGCACTCATCTCTCCATTACCATCGGGCAGAAGGTACAGGAGCCTGAAATCTGCTACATCCAAGTCCAGGAACAGCTTCTTCCCCACAGCCATCAGGCTATTAAACTCGCCAACAAACAGACTGTGAACTGCAACAGCCTATTGCACTTTATCTGCTTATTTATGTGTATATTGAACTGAACTGTTCTGTATTTTTGTTTACAATACTCTGTTGTGCTGCAGCAAGCAAGAATTTTATTGTCCTATCTGGGACACATGACAATAAACTCTCTTGACTTGACTTGACTTGACTTGGAAGAGTGAGAAAGTAAAGATTTTTCAAAGAAAGATTGAGAATTCTAAAACTGAGCTTTTGCTTAACAGGAATTCAGTGTACAAGGGCAATGGGCAAACAAACATCATGTTGGTTTGAAATACCACTAGCATTTGTGAATCACTTCTCACAAGTTTAAGCACATTTCAAAATTAAAATTATCATGTGTTCCCGCAATAAGCCAACAAACATATTTTTGAACGTAACTGTGGGAACTTTAAACTCTGGAACAGGCAGCAAAGAAGTGTTAACACATTGAAAATCAGGGGCATAAACCCAACTAGTGGTAGGCCAGAGGTAGAGCTCCTATCCTGCTCTGGAAAACCAGGTCAACTAGGTAAATATCTCATTGAAGATGTGCACCATAATTTAAACAAAAATTGTTAATTTTCCAAATGCCTATGACTCCTGGCAAAATGTGGAAAAGGTTTGATATTATTAGCATTGTTGATAATAGTCTCACGTTGATTGGATCCTTTTCTTTATGGTTAATCATGACATTGTTTTACTCATCAATTTTACAATAGTTTAGAGATAGAGCACGGAAACAGGCCCTTCGGCCCACCGAGTCCGCACCGACCAGCGATCCCCACACATTAACACTATCCTACACACACACACTAGGGACAATTTTACCATTCACACCAAGTCAATTAATCTGCAAACCTGTATGTCTTTGGAGTGTGGGAAGAAAGCAAAGATCTCGGAGAAAACCAACGCAGGTCACCGGGAGAATGTACAAACTCCGTACGGACAAGCACCCGCAGTCAGGATTGAGCCCAGGTCTCTGGCGCTGTAGGGCAGCAACTCTACCGCTGCGCTACCGTGCTGCCCATGATTTCTATCTTTGATTTCACTACTGGCCTTAAACTGGTAGGCACATCATCATATTGGTCACATAATCATTCAGGCGTGACTTAGCATACCAGTTTAGTCATTGCAGATCCGTTATGTCATAAAAATTACACACTTTCCGCCACAATTTCTTGCCAATAGCTGAAACCCTGTAGAAGTTTCCATGCAGTGTTAACTATTGGCTGTTGAAATACGACTATTAGTGGGTGCAATAACTTGACATCTCATTACAATTTCCATGCTTCCAGCAAAAACTGGTGTCAATTATGCCATCCAACTTTGCTTCTGTTGCCTGCAACCACATCCTATGGTTATTCTTACCAATTAATAAGATAAAGCACTTCATCTTTGAAACTCACAGCCTTTCAGACTCACCACTAATTCCATCAACTTCAAATCAAAACCACAACCTTCATTTTTTTTCAAAAAGCAATTACTAATAATGATTCAGCTGTCCCCATTTACAGGTCGGTTAGATCCAACTGTTCCTTCATCTTTATAGATCAGCCATGATCATATTGAATGGCAGGGCAAACCTACTGCTGTATTTATTGTGATCTTGTGTACTTGCCCCATTCGCATCTATTTTTGTTTTACATCGTCATTCCTTTTGCTATTCAATAACTTATTTTGCACCTCTCAAAATGCATCCCTTTCTTTCTTTGATTTTCATCTTCATCAGCGTTTCTACCCGTCAGATCTGTTGTTTCAGTAAAAATCTGCATCGAGAAAATTCCATGTACTCACCATTGGGTTGCAGAATACTCAGGCAGAATAATTGTTGTTCGTTTAGTCTGTCTTAGGCCTCCCGCTGGCAGTGGAGAAGGTTGAGGATGCACAGGTTGGTGTGGGAACGGGAAAGGGAATTGAAATGGCTTGCAGCTGGAAGATGGGGTTGGCCATTGTGAACAGAGTACAGGTGTTTTGAAAACCAGTCGCATAGTTTGTGTTGGTCACGCTGATTTAGAGGAGGCTACATCAGGAACACAATGCAGTAGATGAGATTGGAGGAGGTGCATGTGAATCTTTGCCTCACCTGGGAGGGTTGTTATGGTTATTCCCCCACTTTCCTCCTTCTGCCCTTAATTCTTCACCTCTCTTTGTTCCACATCACCTACTGGTTCCTGTCTCACTACTCCCCATCTCCTCTTTATACTGCTAATATTTCCACTACACTCTCTGTCCTGGCACAGGGTCTTGACCAAAAACTGACAAGTCCTTAAACCCCTCCCCCCATGGTTGCTGCTCGCCCCACTAAGTTTTTTAATGCTTTTTATTTCTCCACCTGCTGTCTCGTGTCTCCGTTAAGAAATGAGGGCTTTTGGATTGTATAGGAAGGAACTGCAGATGCTGGTTTAAACCGAAAATAGACACAAAAAGCTGGAGTAACTCAGCGGGTCAGACAGCATCTCTGGAGAAAAGGAACAGATGACGTTTAGTATCAATACCCTTCTTCAAACCGTTTGGGTCGAGAACCTTCTGTTGGAGGTTGAGGGCACTGATACAGAATGTGAAAATTGTTAGACTGTGGGCAGGCCTGGCAGATCAGTTGGTCAGAATATGTTAATGGAGATAGAAAACGAGTGCCAATATCACAAATAGATGACTTACAGAAGAAGTAGCCAGTTCCAACATTGTCAGTCAAAGCAAGATAGCTGAAAAGCTGGAATTCGATAAGAATTCTTCTGAAAGAAGACTACGTGCCCAGAGGGAAGATGAGTGCTACTCCTCAAGTTTACATTTGGCCTCGTTGGTACAGTGCAGCATGCCAGAGACAGAGAGATCAGAGTGGAAGTGGGCTGGTAAATTAAATTTGCAGGTAACCAGGAATTATGAGTTGCTCTTCTGGATTGAATATGGTGGTTACTCAGTCTGCGCTTGGATTCACCAAGGTAGAACAGACCATAATGTGAACAGTGAATGCAATACATTAGATTGAAATAACTGCAGGTGAATTGCTTCTTCACATGCATGGACTGTTGGGAACCTGCAACGGGAAGAGTTAATCGGATGATTGTGGCACTTTCAGCAGTTGTGTCGCCAACATCAACAATATTTTGCTGTGGTTAAAAATATATATAATAAACTCAGTCAGTATGCTGAGAGTCAAGGGAAATTTCTTTCCAAATGTGAGAGAAAAATGCTTATTTTGATTTTGCCATGTTGATGTCCGGCTGCTGCTGCTTCTATGCAACTCCATGATTAAATTAGAGAGTGATTTTCCGGAATAAAACACTGTGGGAAAGCACCAAATGGCAAAGCTTTCAGCAAACTATCACAATCCAGACAGCTGATTTATCTTAAACCATTACGAAGGAATATCACAGTCACTTAACATGCTCACTAGATATACTTGTCTACTGTCACTACTGTATCTCAGTTGTGTTGAATTTCTGATCCAAGGGAGTTACTATTGTTAAATTGTTTGAATCACTTGACACCTCATAAACATGAATTCAACTCTGATGATGGCAGTGCTGTTTTTGCTGATAGCAGCAAATAGGTGGTAAATTATAACAGGCTATTTACATCTGGTTCCAGTTTTGCTTTGACTAAAGCTATGATCTCACTGTCACTGTTTATGGATGAGGTTTTGATTCGTTTTTCTGCTTCCAAACACATTGTCCCATGTATGGCACAATTTAAACTACCGATTTATGTACTGGTCTTTTTGTTGAGAAGACAACATTTGCAAACTACGAAAATAGGAGACGGGATTGGAATTTGAATAACCCATACAGTTCATTAAGTGGCAGCAACATACAGGAAGCTTACGTTTCTTATAGAAAATGTGCATTGCAGTTAGCAACTACTAGGTGTCATCTGAAGGCTGAATCTGTGCTAGTCTCCCCGCCCTTCCACCTTACCAACTGCAGTACTGAAATCCTTACGCTGATTATTTCACTATTTTTCCCATTGCATAATATATCTTACACACCTCACCAACAAGCCAACCAAAACAGCGAGATTACCCCACACATTGCATGCCCTTAATGTCACAGTAACTTCACGTTGCAGGTGAAGGCGGCATGTAACAGGCAAGCGAGGCACAAGAGACTGGAGATAAATTCATAAGGTGATAAGTGATAGGAGCAGAATTTGGCCATTCGGCTAATCAAGTCTACTCCGCCATTCAATCATGGCTGATCTATCTCTCCATCCTAAGCCCATTCTCCTGCCTTCTTCCCATGATCTCTGACACCCGTACTAATCAAGATGCTGGAATCCAGAGCAAAAGTCAAACTGTTGGAGGATCTCATCAGGTCAGGCCGCATCTATAGAGGCAATCGGATGGTCTACATTCTGGGTTGAGATCCTGCATCAGGAGTGAGAGTATAGACGGGAGATAGCCCATATAAAGTGAGAGGATGGGATGAGATCGCATCTCTCGGGTGATCAATAGAACAAGGCGAGGTGGAGGGGGGGGGGGGGGGGGGATGATGAGCCAGGTGGGAAAGAGCAAGAGCTAGGTTTGGCAATGTGGCTGGTGGATAATAGGTAGAAACAGATTAGGAGAGAAAAAAGGGCAGATGGAGCTAAGTTAGATGGAGGGGGGCATGGTGGAGACAAAGGCAGGGGCAGGAAGGTGACACAAGAAACTACAATTGCCTGAATGTAAAATGTACTGAAGGCAATATGGAACCAAATAAGAGGGGGATGATATACACATGGAACCAGACGGGGTGGAGAAAACCCCAATAGGTTATGTGTGTGGCAGATGGAGCCAGGTGGGGGAACAAAACTGTATCATTTGGGGGCAGTGAGAGGGATTGAGATAGTCTGGGTGGATCAGAAGGAGAGAGAAAGGAGCATGAGAGTGTGGGTTACCTGAAATTGTAAAATTAAATGTTCACAACACTGGTTTGTAGACTGCACAGGTGGAATACGAGATGTTATTCTTCTTGTTTGCGTTTGCTTTCACCCTGGCAGTGAAGAAGCCAAAGACATATGGTTGATGTAGAAATGGGGTGGAGTTGAAATGGCATGCTCTGTTTGCCCGATGCCAACAAAGTGCAGATATTACACAAAACTGTTGTTTTATCTACGCTTGGTCTCATCTATGTATTGAATTATTATAGTCACATGTACTGAGATGGTGAAACACCTTTTTTGCATTATATGCAGTCAAATCATACATTCTATGAGTACAATCATGCCATACACAAATCCAACAGTACTTGTACACAAGTGCAACAGGTAGTGCAAAGAGAATAATAACCAGAGTACAGCATTAGATGTTACAGCTACAAAGAGAATACAGGTAAAAAACGTTTAATGCGCTGCAATGAGGTATGGGGGCAGATAGTGACAACACCCTTAGCTTTAGACTTTAGAGATACAACACGGGAACTGGCTCTTTGGCCCACTGAGTCAGCTCCAACCAGCGATCACCCACACACTAGCACTCTCCTACACACTAGGGACAATTTACAATTTTACCGAAGCTAATTAACCTACAAACCTGCACGTCTTTGGAGCGTGGGAGGAAACCGGGCAACCCAGACTAAACACATGCGATCATGGGGAGAACATGCAAACGCCACTCAGACAGCACCCATAGTCAGGATCGAACCCGGTTCTCTGGCGCTGTAAAGCGGCAACTCTACCTCTGTGCCAGTGTGCCACCCTCGGCTTATGAGAGGTCTGTCTGCTCAGATATCACAACATATGACCAAGGTACTTGGAAGTAAAGGACAAAGAGAAAGCATCCACATATTTAATTTATGCTTCTGCTGTGACTGAATTAATACATTTGAATTGGAACATACACTTTCTGGTGTTTTTTTGTGTGGTTACTCAAGGATCAATTGAGCTGCAACAAGGAGTGAGAACTTTTGGGGGAATGTGATTAAGATTATTGACATTGAATACCAACTGAGTACAATGAGACTAACTATATTGCAGTTTTCTTTCCTTTTCATGGTCTTGCTGCAATTCCTGTTCCTCCTCTGCCTCTGCATGCTCTCTCCTCTTCCATTTCCTTCAGCATTTTTCAGCATTGGGTTGGTCATACAATCACAGACATTGATGTCCGTTGTCAGTTGAATACTGTAGAGGTCCTCCAAAGCATCACTTATGTTTGCCACTTGAGCATTCTATTACATGCCTGGCAATAAGATGGCTCTCATTGTGGACCTATTTGCAAGTTGCAATGCATGTAAGCATGCAGGTACAGCAGGCAGTGAAGAAAGCGAATGGCATGTTGGCCTTTATAACAAGAGGAGTCAAGTATAGGAGCAAAGAGGTCCTTCTGCAGTTGTACAGGGCCCTAGTGAAACCACACCTGGAGTATTGTGTGCAGTTTTGGTTCCCTAATTTGAGGAAGGACATCCTTGCTATTGAGGGAGTGCAGCGTCGGTTTACAAGGTTAATTCCCGGGATGGCGGGACTGTCATATGCTGAGAGAATGGAGCGGCTGGGCTTGTACACGCTGGCGTTTAGTAGGATGAGAGGGAATCTTATTGAAACTTATAAGATTGTTAAGGGTTTGGACACGTTAGAGGCAGGAAACATGTTCCCGATGTTGGGGGATCCAGAACCAAGGGCCACAGTTTAAGAATAAGGGGTAAGCCATTTTGGACGAGGAACACCTTTTCTCACAGAGAGTTGTGAGTCTGTGGAATTCTCTGCCTCAGAGGGCGGTGGGCTCTTAAAGATAGCGGAGTCAGGGGATATGGGGAGAAGGCAGGAATTGGATACTGATTGGGGATGATCAGCCATGATCACATTGAATGGCGGTGCTGGCTCAAAAGGCCGAATGGCCTACTCCTGCGCCTATTGTCTATTGTCTATTGTCTAAGATCAAAATTGTAAAATGGGTAATCATTGGGTAACACTTCATGCCCAGCAGCTATAAGTGGGTGCTGGGCAGGAAGGGTTATGCAATTAACTTCTACTTCTTCTTCTTTTTCTTCTTGCATATGGCGTGCACAGCCTAAAGTTGTAGGACAACTTGTTCCACTTGATCTTATTTAATTGTACACGCCGGGTTGATTGCATTCGTCGAAACAGGGCAGACCACGTGACGGTTGCAATCTCCCACCTATGCAATGATGAGACTCGAGGACTTGCTGTTGTGAGTGAAGGTGTTGGAGAGAACTGTTGCAGACGAATGCATCATATCCATGCCAGAATAGTAGGCACTCAATTGCATTCTATGGCGCCTGAGGTCACACAGTGGTCGTGGCCCAGGATTGGAGTCCCTTTCGATTATGTTAAATAGCTGAACACACATGAGGCACATCAAGGCTTTGAGTCAACCGCTGGTGTCCCCAACCATCATAAGGCAAACTGTAATCTGAGCAAATTCTCATGATCACTCCATCTGCTTTCTTCTGACAGGAGGAAATGAGATATTGCTCTTCATATAGATGATCTCAATGAGCACCTTACATTACATGCTTACATTACGAAGAGTTGCTGTCACCTTGATATGATTCCTCCCCATCTATAAAGTTATATTTCACCGTCCTGTGACTGTTAATTATCAAGCAGACTAATGTGTTAGGCATGGCTTGCCTGTCCATTATAAACTTTTACTTCATAACATTTTGGCTCAATAACTCTCTTCCAAACATCAAAAGTCCCCTGGAAACTTTTCCCTTTGGTCTCAAATTTCTTTACTTAGTGTCCTGTGTTCTGCTCTTCCCTTTTAAATACTCTGCGACATTTGTCTTCAAGTGGATCGCTCTAAGTTATTATGAACATATAGGTATTAAACAACCACGTAGGGTAATTCCGGAAGTAAATGAATCTAACATTTCCTGACACTCAATCACTTTCATATTTCATTTGCAAATTGGTCCGCTTCCAGTGCTCAATGCACTTAAATTTACAATTTACAGCCTCAGCAACATTTGCCTCAAGCGTGGGGGAGATTCTTCTGGATGTGCAAGCACACTGTGCTGCAAAGCCTACTGCAATTGAATACAGGAATATAATGTAAAATCAAACAACCCAGATCTGTATGCATTAGTATACCGAGTAAATGAACAACGGTATTTGTATAGCTTGCAATGAAGTCTTATATATTCAATTAAGGCTTTTGAAAATGGTGAGAGCAGTGCCAAATAAATACATAACTTCAAGGAATTTGTGATAAAATTAAACATTAAGACGATGTTTTAGGAATGAGATGAGGAGAAATTGCTTTAGTCAGAGGGTGGTGAATCTGTGGAATTCTTTGCCACAGAAGGCTATAGAGGTCAAGTCAGTGGATATTTTTAAGGCACAGATAGGTCGATTTTTGATTAGTACAGGTGTCATAGGTTATGGGGAGATGGTAGGAGAATGTGGTTAGGAGGGAGAGATAGATCAGCCATGATTGAATGGCGGAGTAGACTTGATGGGCTGAATAGCCTAATTCTACTCCTATCACTTATGACCTTTAGACCTTATAGTTGCAAAACACATCAAATTGGTGGTAGATTGGGATCGAAGGGCTTAATTGTATCTTCTTATGTTATCAAGGTCCCCAATTTTAAAAACGGTCAGAATTCTCAAGGAAATCAGCAGACTGCTTTGGGAAGTGGTATGACTGTTTTGAGAAGTAGCTCAGGAATGCAATGCTGACTCTTTCAGCTAGATATCATTATTTTTCAGATATTTCTTTCCCATGTGGTTCCCAGGGCAAATCTATCAGGATTGGCCCCTGAGATGGACCCATTCCAACACTACAAGAAAATATGCAAAATGCACTCTCATCCAAAGCAGGCTTCTGCACAAACAAATTCTGAGATCAGATTGATGAAATACCATTTATTCTCCATGTGTGCTGTGTGTAGATCTAGTACTTTAACATAATGATTCTGCAGTGCAATTAAAACTGAAAACATAAGCATCTTTATTTTCAAAAGACAAATAAAATACTCACTTTTTTTACTATGCTTAGCAGCACTTTAGATACATTTACCAATGTTATTTTGCATTTTAAATTATGAACAGACCTTAAAGATGGTAGAGGTTAGGGGTAGGGAAAGGGTGTGATCAGTAAACCATAACTGAAAGTGGATACTCTCCAAATTTGTCTTTGGTCTCATGATGCTTCATGTTTAAAAGCACTTCTCACAGAGGCTTTGAAGTGTTATGCCAATAAATGCTCAGAAATGAAAAATGTCACCATGGAGAAATATCTGCTAATTCATCCATTTCCTGACATTTACATCAGGGAGCTTCAGTATTTTAACTAGAAACATTATTTAGCTTGAACCACCAGGCAATAATGAACAACGCAGTAGGAGAATGTTAGAGATGTTGCCATGCCAGCACTTCTTTAAGGAGAAGGTTAAGCAGAGTACTAGAAGTGTTGTCAGCTAGCTGAGTAAAAAATAAGAATAGGATTTGCATTTTGGAAGCAATTGGTGATCTGGGTTCAAAGTTTGTTCCTCGTGTTGTCTGCCCAACTTCACCCAATATCTCAGACTCCGGCACCATAGAAACATAGAAACATAGAAAATAGGTGCAGGAGTAGGCCATTCGGCCCTTCGAGCCTGCACCGCCATTCAATATGATCATGGCTGATCATCCAACTCCGTATCCTGTACCTGCCTTCTCTCCAAACCACCCGATCCCTTTAGCCACAAGGGCTACATCTAACTCCCTCTTAAATATAGCCTATGAACTGGCCTCAACTATCTTCTGTGGCAGAGAATTCCAGAGATTCACCACTCTCTGTGTGAAAAATGTTTTTCTCATCTCGGTCCGAAAAGACTTCCACCTTATCCTTAAACTGTGACCCCTTGTTCTTGACTTCCCCAACATCGGGAACAATCTTCCTGCATCTAGCCTGTCCAACCCCTTAAGAATTTTGTAAGTTTCTATAAGATCCCCCCTCAATCTTCTAAATTCTAGCGCGTACAAGCCGAGTCTATCCAATCTTTCTTCATATGAAAGTCCTGAAATCCCAGGAATCAGTCTGGTGAACCTTCTCTGTACTCCCTCTATGGCAAGAATGTCTTTCCTCAGATTAGGAGACCAAAACTGTACGCAATACTCCAGGTGTGGTCTCACCAAGACCCTGTACAACTGCAGTAGAACCTCCCTGCTCCTATACTCAATTCCTTTTGCTATGAATGCTAACATGCCATTCGCTTTCTTCACTGCCTGCTGCACTTGCATGCCTACTTTTAATGACTGGTGTACCATGACACCCAGGTCTCGTTGCATCTCCCCTTTTCCTAATCGGCCACCATTCAGATAATAGTCTACTTTCCTGTTTTTGCCACAAAAGTGGATAACCTCACATTTATCCACATTATACTGCATCTGCCGTGCATTTGCCCACTCACCCAGCCTATCCAAGTCACCTTGCAGCCTCCTACCATCCTCCTCACAGCTAACACTGCCCCCCAGCTTCGTGTCATCCGCAAACTTGGAGATGTTGCATTCAATTCCCTCGTCCAAATCATTAATATATATTGTAAATAGCTGGGGTCCCAGCACTGAGCCTTGCGGTACCCCACTAGTCAGGTACAGGATACTGAGTTGGATGATCAGCCATGATCATATTGAATGGCGGTGCAGGCTCGAAGGGCCGAATGGCCTACTCCTGCACCTATTTTCTATGTTTCTATGTCTATGTTTCTATGTACCTGCACTCCTTGATCCTTCTGATCTGCAACACCATTCACTATGAAGGTCCTGCTCTGTTTTGACTTCCCAAAATCACGCACTTATCTGCATTAAATTCCATTGGATATTCCTCAGCCCACTTACCAGTTCGTTCAAGACCCTGCTGTACTTTACGATGACCATCTTCACTACCACGCACTTTAGTGTCATCTGCAAACTTACTAATCATGCCTTGTACATTCTGTTTCAAATCATTGATATACACCACAAATACAATGGGTCCAGCACTGATCCTTGAGGCAAACCACTAGTCATAGGCCTACAGTCTGACCCTTCATCAGCATCATCTGCATCATTCCATAAAGCCAATTTTCTATTCAGTTAACCAGCTCCCCCTGGATCCCATGAGATCTAACTATGTGGTTGCCATGTAGTTATTGAGGATGAATATTCGAATTGTGGCTGAAAAGATCATGCTGCAGTCCATTGCAATATAGCGTGCCATTTCATCCAATGGAAAACAAAGCATCTTATCAGTTGATATTTCACTTCTTGGATTGGCTCTGGAACATAAGTATTGGGCGTGTTGACCATCAATCTCTTTATTTTTGAAAGTGATCAACATCTGCAAGACTACCGAATGCAAGATGTTTGTCAAGAGGGCATTGATTGTGCACAGAGTGATATAAAAAATGTCGGCACATAGCTTGATGTTTTCAGCTGCCATCACAGATGAAACCGCATTGAACAAATGTTATATTGAGGCAAATAATACTTGTAGTATATTCTTGCAACATTTATGTCTTTCACTATATTCCTACAAAACTATTGACTGAGACTACACACTGAGAAAAATAAATCTTCGGGACATGAGCACTTTTTTCAGTAGCAGTGCTGGTGTGGTCTATTGGTAGAGAATTGAGCAATGCTACAGACTCTTCCATGCACGGCCAAAGCCTCACCTCAGGAGGGTTGTTGTGGTGGCAGTTATTTACAAGTGGGCTGGAAGCATATGGATGTGGCAAGATATCAGAATCAGTGGACGATTAGCTCGAAACTGTTCCAGAGAGGACCTCCCATTTGCACTGAAGTCTGAAGGAGGGTCTCGACCCGAAACATCACCCATTCCTTCTCTCCAGAGATGCCCCCTGCCCTGCTGAGTTACTCCAGCATTTTGTGTGTCTCTCCCATTTGCACTGTCTGCTACTCGATTCCTTCACTGGTAATTGTTGATGCTAGACCTGCTCCTATCCAACCTTCTCATCATCCTTCTCCTGTACGACCACTTACTGTTACTCCTGCGCTCCACACTTTGCTGGAGACCTGGGGCGGGGGATTTGCTTCCCTCTTGCTAAATGGATGGAAAGATTGGGAGCCTCATCTGGTGAGCAATGGAGGGTGTTGGCCAGCACTGCACACAGTTCACATCATGGAGATCAGCAACAGCAGCTATCATCTCCTTCACTGTCATGGCTTCCATTACCACAGTGCTCAGTAGCACAGGCTGGGGAAGCCACAGCAGAAACCAGGTTCAGAGGGGGCAGCCTCTGTGCCTGCAGCAGGAACCCATCAATGCCCGAATGAAAGCTCGAATGATTCAAAAGCTCACTGGGTTCCAAACGGGAGCAAGAGAACCTCAAGCCGGAACTTTGGAGAAGCCGGCAGTACTGGTAAATCCACAGATTCACTATATCTCACCATCTGTGCTAAAAGTAAATGAGGTTGTTTCTCCTGGACATTGAGAATCAGCAACTTCAGGAATGACATAGTGAGTAGCAAATTCTTAAATCATGGCATGAATAAACTGCAGTAATTTCGAACGATCCTGAACTTAAAAGCTGCATGTGACCCTGTTCTTTTGCTAAACCATCACAGTCGTCTGGATATAGCTGAAGTCTTGCAAAGATCGTCTCAGTAATTGAATGGAACGCCTCCATTGGTGCTGTCTTTGGGGAGGTCCACTGGGAATGTGGGCACCCAAGGACCCCAGTGGTAAAGTCTTCAGTTATGAGCCCTCCTCCCTCATTCTAAATTACAGCAACATTGCCAGGAAGACTCATTCAAGTGGTGTCAGTGGAGGTCACTGAAACAATAGGATTTAAAATAAACTGGCAGCCACCAGTGTTGTGGAACAGACTGCAGAAATGTTATATGAGTGTAATGGGCCTGTCCCACTTACGCAACTTTTTTTGGTGACTGCCGGTAACCGTCATATGTCGTTGTAGGTCGCCGAAAATTTTGAAAATCCAGCGGCGACCAGAAAGACGCTACGACTCTTCGTGCGACTGAGGAGACTACTCACGACCATACAGGCGACACCCCGGTGACATGAAGCCTGTATGGTCGTGAGTAGTCACCCAAAGAGTCGTACCTTGTTCTGGTCGCTGCTGGATTTTCAACATGTTGAACATTTTCGCCGATCTGCAATGACCTATGAAGGGTAACGGCAGTCGCCGAAAAAGTCGCGTAAAGGGCCTGTCCCATGATGCGAGTTCACCCATGAGCTCTCCCGAGTTTAAAAAAAAAATCAAACACGTGGTAAGGTTAGCGGCTCGTAATGCTAACGGCAGGTACTCGGGAAATGCGGAAACTCGGGAAGTTTTTTCAACAGTGTGAAAAGTTTCCAAGAGTAAAAAAATACTCGTGATGAGGTACCACGAGTTTAATTTTTTTTTAAACTCGGGAGAGCTCTTGAGTGAACTCGCATCGTGGGACAGGCCCATTAGGGTTCTTTTAAATTGCTTGGATGCAGAACAAACAGTTTTGAGGCTTATGCATAATCAACAATAAATGTGACGCTTTTCACCTGGTAATGCTTAAATTGCACATCAAGTGCTGGAAACACAGTAGTTGTGCAAATGCATATCAGTGTGATCACACTGTGGAGGGTGCAGAAGAGATTCACCAGTATGTTGCTTTGCATTTATGTTATGAGGAGAGACTGAAGAATCTAGATCTGTTTTCAACAAAGGGGAGAAGGTTGAGAGGGCACATGATTGAGGTATATAGATTCATGATGGGTTTTCACTGGATAACTGCAGGAATTTTTTCTCCTTGTCAGTGAATAAAACTGAAGGGCGTACATTTAAGGGAATGGGTAAAAGATTTATATAGGATTTGAGAGGGACTTTTTTCATCCAGAGTGTGAAGTGAACCTGGAATGCACTGACGGAAAGATAGTGGAGGCAGAATTCTGAACAGCATTTAGGAGTTGTCCAGCTGAGCATTTGAACCACTTGGCACCGAAGGCCACGACCAAGTGCCGGAAGAAGGGATCAAAAACAGGTGTCAGAGGTTAAGGGGAGAAGGCAGGAAAATGGGGTTAGGACAGAGAGATAGATCAGCCATGATTGAATTGCAGAGTAGATTCGATGGGTCGAATGGCCTAATTCTAATCCTATCACTTATGATCTTATGAAAAAGCATGGGTGCCCATTGGCCAGTGTGGATGTGGCAGGTCAAATGGTTCATTTCCATACAGTTTTGCTCTCAAGACGAAAATGCCCAGTCAGATTTCCAGTGTGACAGAAAAATACAGGAAATTGACATTATTCCATTTAGCCTCCCGCTAAAAGGGTCACAAAGGCTTTCAACTCTAACAGACTTTGCACTGATGCTGTTTATTGAATCACCATAATATTGTGCCTCTCAACAAGTTTAGATTTGTGCACAGATGAGGAGACATTTTTGCTTTAACTTATATCTGCATTTAAGGCACTGGTACATATAAGAACATACAGTAGTTCTTTTAAAGGAGGAACTGAAAGAGCTGCTTTGATTTTTGCATCAATCGGATGACATGTGCCTCACTAATGTATTCCATTAAATTCAAGAAAACTACTTTTCAGATTGAGGTGGAATCTATGTTACAGCACAAATCCTGCATCCACAAATGATATGACATTTGAAATTCAGCCAATACATTTTGCAGAGAGGTGATGAATAAACTGGGACTACAAACTCTAGCCATTCGCTTTCGGTCACCACAGTGCGGTATACTCAGTTCCTTCACTGATCAAAAGGAACAAACGAAAACCTCATGGCAAGGGGCTCATATATCTTGGGAAATTCACTGAGAGCACCAATAAGTTTCACCCATTTTACTGCTGCTTTGATATGTTCCAGATCACACACAAATGCCTCTGCTAAATTGCTTTGTTTCGACTAGTTTATCTGCAGGAGTCTCCCTTGCAGAATCTGTACTGTCACACTACTGTTTTCCAGTTTTGTCTTATTAAAACTAATACCAGTTTTGACCACCCTGTGTTGTCAAGAATAATGTCTTCTTGATCATATCCACTCGATTTGTTTCTCCTGTCACCCTCAAAACTTTTGTATGCAGACAACTGGTTTCCATTGTACATATAATTGTTGGACCTATTTTTTATTTGCTGTCTATATGATCAGCAATTCTGCAAACGCTTTTCTCTCAATTGTTACCTTATAAAAACCTGCACACATTATTCACACTTAACTTTTATTCATTCGACAAAGTTTCCAGGTTTATTAAATTAGTTTGATTGCTGACTATCTACTCAGCAGCAGAAACCAATGACAAAGCTGTGTGCTACATGCAACATTTTCCTAAACTTGTCCCCTGTCTCCCCCACACCATTATCTGCAACATAAAACTACCTTGCTTTTTCTCTTTCAAATTTCTAATGAAGAGTGTTCCGCTTGAAACATCATTGCTGTTTTTCTTCCCACAGATCCTGCCGTTTATAGTTTCCAGCATTTTCTATTTTTTATAGAACTTTTTTTTTTAATGGCTTTGTTTGGTGCCTGTCAAAGCATTTCTCGATTCTGTCTTTGTATTCCCCGTATGGATGTTGATGACCAGTTTTCCGCTGTGAGGATCCTGAAATCAGTACAACCATGTGAATCGAAGTATAGCACTTCATATCACGCTCCTGATCTGCAAGCACAGTACATTCAGAATTTAGTCTTTTGGGAGCTCTGAAGGATATTGTACATCTCAGGCAACACATTCTTTCAATGGATACAATGCCAAAGATTTTCCTCTGAGTCTGCATCATTGAATGAACATTTTAAATGGATGTGAGGAAGAAGAGGCAGTCAGCCCTTTTGATAAGTGCATTCCGAGCAGAATTTTATATTTTTACAGTGACTTTTATATTGTCATTTGTAATAATTTAACTTAGGGCACAATTTTTGTTGCTGCAACCATAATTTATTAGGTTGTGCATTGTTTTGAGTGTAAATCTCGTTTTTTTTTATCACTTTGGCGAAATAAAAGAGAAATGTGCAAGGGATGAAAGGCAATATTTTTCTGTTGAAGGTAGACCACCCTTAAGCTATTGCATGTATTTACAGGCTAAGGTATAGATTTCAAGGTTCAGTTACAAAGATGTCTCTGACATGATCTATCAATACTTCATATGAAGAGGTGCTAGAACTATTCCATACTCTGAGTCAGGCTTCGGATATATTCTTATAAGGCAGTGGAATAGCTTGTGCATAACATATGACGAAAGAGGCTCCATGATACTGGAGCAATGACAGTTACCATTTGCCTTATCTACCACAGCCGTAATCATTTCAAAGAACCAGGCAAGCAGGTAGCAGTCATGACATTCAGCGTACGCCAATCTATTTTGCTATCATAGAAACATAGAAACATAGAAATTAGGTGCAGGAGAAGGCCATTCGGCCCTTCGAGCCTGCACCGCCATTCAATATGATCATGGCTGATCATCCAACTCAGTATCCCGTACCTGCCTTCTCTCCATACCCTCTGATCCCCTTAGCCACAAGGGCCACATCTAACTCCCTCCCTTCGAGCCTGTGGATTATTATCAATACATTGTTGATTCACAACATGAACCTGCAGGTTAGATCTGCAGGTCAGATAAAAAGATATTATATGCCAGACCAGCTTCCTGCTGGTAACTACCTATCCCAGAAAGGATGGTAATGATGATTCCAATGAACCTCTACTAACTGAGGAGAAATAAACCATATGTTGAGGAAGATTTCAACTACTTCATTCTACTGAGCAGTCTGATAACCTCAATCACAGATGATGATGCAGTGCTTCCCTGGTCACTATGACCCCTATGGCCAGCCAGTTCTATGATGGTCTACCCTGACCAGGGTAACCAAACTGTTCCTACTTGGAACTTACAGAGGTTACTCTGCAAAGCACCCTGCCAATGTTTCTACATCAACCTGATCTATCCCAGAGACATTGAAAACCACTAGGCAGCCCATGCTGCCAGTAAACCCAAACCTAGGTCGACAGAGTTTCGGAGTTTACGAAGGTTAATGACGAGATATTACTTACCAGTGTCTCTGACCCCGGGTTGATTTGCTCGTTGGAACTTCAGCGAGGTTCAATTTGCAGACCTTGTCTGTCAAGCTTGTCCTATCTTGTTAGATAGCTGATGCCACTGGCCAACTCCTCTTGTAGTGGCTTGTCCGTCCCCGAGGGAACAGCAAATTTAGAGGCAAGAGCAGGCAGCTCTTCCTTATGCGATTCTCGCACATCATGCATTCAAGCATGGGATTCAGGCGCATAGTCATGTTCGGGGTCATGTTCGGAGTCAGATGCATACTGATCTCTGACACTCACTTAGAATGGGAGAAATATTGCACCCCGAACCAGGCGTTTCCACACGCGTAGGCCTGGGACTGCATGTGCATGCTACCATAACACAAAGCATATTTTGTGACACCATCTCCGATAGTCTTTCGGATGGGAGGAATATTTCAACCTTGAAACCATGGTAACTACAGGCATATGACTTGAACTGCCTGTGCATGCTTCCGTAATACGGAGCATTATATTTGGCACCATCTCCATCACTTCATTCATCCGAGTGGGAGGACTTATGCAACCCTGAGCCAGGAGCTGCCTCAGGCATGAGTGCATATGCTTTAGCACCATCTCCATCACTTCGTTCATCCGAGTGGGAGGAATATTGCAACCCTGAGCCAGGAGCTGCTTCAGGCATATGTGCATATACTTTGGCACCATCTCCACCACTCCTTTCATCCGAGTGGGAGGAATATTGCAACCCTGAGCCAGGAGTTGCTGCCTGACATGCCTTTGTAACACTGGGCATTTCTTGTGCCACCATCTGATTAATCAGATGTTCTAATTGAGACAAACGCCCAATCATATCTGCCATAGATGTCCCAAATCATCCGACAAGACTTGTCCCACAGACTTGGCTTTGACTTTGCCCCAACTCGGGGTTGTCAGGCTGCTCCCTTCAGCAGCCGGACCGGGACTAGCTGTGCAGATCAGTGCTCTGTTGGTATCATCATCATTATACTTACCAGACAGGTTGCAGCTGCTAGTGACTCAGAGTCCTTACTCCCTTCTGAAGCCCCAACGGAGTATTACAGGGAAGGACTGGAGCACCTTTAGTTCCCGTATGACTTGGATGAGCCGGCGTTATAATCTCTTCCTGATAATCCGCAAGACAGAGTGGGAGAAATACTGCAACCCTGCCAGGTGTTGTCATAGGCAATTACGTTCATATGATTAAAAGAAGCATATCCCCATGAAATCAGAGATTCAACTGCTTTATCGATATGCAGATAGTTGGAGTCTTTTATAAAAGAATCTCCAACAGTCCCCTCTAGTGAGCGGAAATTACCAGGTGTAGCTCCCCCAGGTGTCTAATAGGCACAGCTCAAAAAAGGCTTCCTAAGCCAGGAGCTCTGGACTGCAATGGCAAGACCAATTTCACTACACCATTGGTGTTTGTGATAAAAAATGTTCTTTGTAATTATCATTTTAATATAAACTTTATTGGCAAAAGGTATATTGTTATATTGCCAAAGAATTAAACATGACTTTTGAATGCTATCGACTACGATAGTCACAATCGTGACTGAGTGGCAACCGCTATTGATGCTAACTCTCTTTATAGCCCAAAATAAAACATGCACTATATGCTGCTGCAGTATAGCTGTCGGTGCTACAGCAGCTGAGCTTACCCGAACGGTAGCTCCTGGTCGCGGCTATTTTTAACTCACCTCCTGCCGTAATTTATGAATCCAAGTTCCTTACGGAGCCCCATGGCTGCCTGCAAATCTGGCTGCCTGCTCCAGTTCGGAGCTCTGCTCCTATGGAGCCACACAGCGGCCTGCAATTTCGGCCGCCTGCTCCCGTGCGGAGTTCGAACGGCAGCTGCCGCAATCCTAGCCCCTATGGAGCCCCATGGTGGTCTCCAATTATGGCCGCCTGCTCGCGTGCGGAGCTCGAACGGCGGTAACGGCAAAATTATTCTCTAGCTCCTTTTGGAGCTTCCACGGCGGCCTATCAACACCGGCCGCCTCCATAGCTACTTCGGGCCTGCAATCGGAGCGGCCAGTAGACGTATTGACTTACCTGCCAGAGCAGTGTTCGACCTGCTCCAGCATGCGCGCCATGCGTTAGACGTATGGATGTGCATGCGGGCTGGCGGGCTCTTCACCTAGTCACTCACGTGACCTCGATATAAAATCTTGCATTGCTCATGTATGTTTTTCAGTGAATTTCTGATTTATATTGAAAACCTGCAAAGCAAAGTATTCAGGTTTCAACAAACCTACCTTAATGCTGTTATTTGGTTCAAAGCTTCAGTCGGTCCCCGGTGTTATTTCTTTAGCTATAGTTATTCTTATTCTGTAGCTTTTTATTAATACAGCAGTATTTAGATATGGTTATTCTTACTCAGTAGGGTTTGCTCCACATTGAAACAGCAGGTAATTGGATATGGATGGTACCCAATCTACTTGTTTCTGGATCCATTTGAATCCTGAGGTGATGTCACACTCTTTCCTCTGTCTACTATTAAAAATCCTATGTGAACCAAGTTTGGGCAGTTTTAACATAGATTTTTTATAGAAGTAATTCAATGAAACAAAGCAGTTCTAAATTCGCATTTAGTTGACAGGTAGATGACCAGCATATCTGGTGCTTAAAAAAATAAAGAAAATAAATAACACTGGGGACAAGGAAGTTTTTTGCAACTTTAGTTTTCCTCACATTACTAGTGCAATATTCATAATAAATTTAAACAAAATGTTTTCCAAATGTGCCTTGAGTATTTCAGCAATGCCGTATTAAATGCCAAATTAAAAAGAAAACAGTCTGTGATATTGCATGAGATACAAAAGATTTGATTGAATGATTTGCTGCTTTGCCTTTACTCCTGCTGTTTATCAGCCTGGTGGAAGGTGCCAGTCTTTGGCTTCATTGAAACTTTATCCTCTTGTATTTTAAGGAATAACAGCAGCTTCCCCATTAATCACATTTTAAACTTTGAACTCCTTCCTGCCTCTTCTGTTCCTTTAAGGCTGCAGGAGAATTTATAACACAAGCTTGTCAGCCAGGGCAAAAGCCAGTGAGCTCCACCCCAAAGAAATAAACTTTAATGCGATTCCTGCCCTGACTCCTTTCAAACACGCTTTGTGTCCATGTTGGAGTAACAGGGTGGAAACAGGTTTATTACCTTTGACTTACTCAACTGGAGTCCAGCAATTACAGTAGTGGAATAAATCTTGAATATCGGGAATTGATCACAAGTCCTTAGCTTTCCCTGTCAGTGGGCACTCAGACAGTGACCTGATCTCATGCTGTGAAGAGGCCTATTTGTATTTTTTTTACACTCCCAACAGAAAATGTTTGACTGCTTCTTCCCTTGGTTCTGAAATGAAAGCCAAATAAACCAGTGGCTCATCCATACTAAATTGAATTAAATACAACTCAATGAGCCAAAGCTTGTTCCGATATTTTTGAATGGAATCATCCTTAGCTATCTTTGAAGTGCAAATGCCTGTCCATTTCTAAATATAATGTAACACATTACTGCACGTTCTCCAGTAAGCTGGAATGAATTTGAAATAAAATGAGGGATAGCTGCACCTATCAGCAGCAAAAATCATGCTTTGGGCAAATAATTGTAACTGCAGCAGTAGTATTTCCAGATTTTTTTAAAGCATTCTACTAAAATAACTGCACTTGGCTCCAGCAAAACACATACCTGATCCAAGCATTAATCTGATCCGAGCATATAATTCCATTGTACTAAATCATTTCCAGTTCAGTCCCATTATATAGAATTCCTGAAGTTGGTGTAGCACTTAATTTTATAAAATTCCGTCCAAGAATAATATTTCCTGCAAATTTTCTCCAGGACTGCATATGTGAGATGTGTAATCCTTTACACATTAACATGTACGAAGCACTGAGCATACCTTACACAATTTATATTTATTTGACAGGATGAGGATTAAGAAGCATTTGGAAAATATTATTATTTTTTGATTGCAAAATATTTGTCTTAATTTGTGGCTGATTGAACGTCCCATTTTTGCAATCATCTTGTAGTTACTTATGAATCACTTTACATGTAATCAACATTCATACTCAAAACTGAACCATGTTAGAAAACTGGAATATTCACGAACCATTGGAATTAACCCTGGTAACTGGTTGATAGAAATAGATTTTACTTCGGAGTCACGTGAGTGACTACGTGAAGAACCCCGCCAGGACGCATGCGTGTCATATCGCTACACGCATTGCAACGAGTCACAGCAGGGGGAACGACGTTCCCTTAGCGGCAGAATTTGAAAGCCGGGAACAGCAGGTAAGGAGACTCTGCGTGCCTTCCACTTACCTTACAGGTGGAGACATGGACCAGATCCACGAAGGCTGCGAAAAAGCTGGCGGGGGAGAACCGCGGAGTTGCGGGCAGCCGGCAGCAGCAGCCAACGGCACGCCAACCTCCCGAAATGGGAACAGCTGTGCCCGACTTCGCTCCCGCACCGGCCACGGCCGGGCGGTAGAGCGAAGCAAAAAACTAACGGAGTCGTTGACTCCGATGAGTCCGACTCTGAATAGCCGCGAGCGGCCAGTGCCCGTGAGCATTGGGGCCGGTTGGAGCGGCTTCAGGAGCAGCCGCGAGCGGCCAGTGCCCGTGCGCATTGGAGCCGGTTGGAGCGGCTGGGAGGGGGGAACAAGAGCAGCCGCGATGGCCAGTGCCCGTGAGCATTGGAGCCGGTTGGAGCGGCTGCAGGAACTGGAGCAGGAGCGACTTCAGGAGCAGCCGCGACGGCCAGTGCCCGTGAGCATTGGAGCCGGTTGGAGGGGCTGCAGGAACTGAAGCAGGAGCGACTTCAGAGCAGCCGCGACAGCCAGTGCCCGTGAGCATTGGAGCCGGTTGGAGCGGCTGTTGGAGCAAGTACTCCAAAGTGACAGGCTCTGGGAGATGGAGACTAGTCACAGTGGGCAGCTAGTAAGTCCTACAGCAGTACCTCTTGTAGGGCTGCACAGTGTTTCTCCCTCATCAGAGGGGAGTACAGGGGGTCAATTCTGGGCTGACCTTGAAGAGGGGTGCAGAACATACCCCTAGTGCACATGGGGTGCAAGAAAACCTATTGGATATGGTGTCCCAGTTTATTCAACCCGACCAAACTGGCCAAAACCTGGAACCTAAAATAGCTGCAAGTATCGACTACTTGTCATTCAACCAGCTATAAGGACAGGCATTATTGGACACCACAGCAAGCCACTTACCACCATGGAACTGCAAAACACTGAATGTTCCCAGTGTCAACCAGTGTATTTGAAAACATGTCGGAGCCTCAATCAGAGCCAGGGACTTGAAACTACAGAAAGTTCTGAAAGTCCTAACAGCGGGAATTACGGTTTTCGCCCGTACAATAAACAAAAAAGACATGACACAAGATCACCAGGATGCACTGGCTTTATTTTGCAACTACCAATACGAGTAAACAGCATTAGGAAGAAGTGCCATCTAACCGGCTTTAGACCCTAATTTGCAGGCCTATGCAAACCTGGAACCTCCAAACCACCAATATTACTATTTGGAGGCAACTTATCAAAACAGGTAAAAGAACTTGACGAAGAGGGTAAAACCCTGGGGCTCATTTAAGCAATGTCTAAAAACTACGTGGGCCAGAAAAAGCATCCCTACGCACCACCAGTCGGCCAAGACAAACTGGTGAAAGCTCAAAGGCCAGGAACACTCAACATCGGTCTTTTTAGGTCATGGCCCAGACCGGCCTTCCTGGGGAATGCGCTAACCCTCAACACCGACCCAACTACAGATCCAGATACCGGCGCCTCAACGTCCACGGAGGATGCCGAAAAAGTAACAAACCTACCAATAGTAACCATGGAGGTAGGTGGGTCTGGTTCCTTACGAGGTTGGTGGGAGATTACAATTCTATCTGGATGCATGGAATAAATTAACTACCGACACTTATATTTTCAGAAGTATAGGGTTATACCAAAGAATTTATACAAAAGCATAACCCTCCAGTTCAGCATGTACCGAACCGAATGTTCGTGCTTACAGGCAAAGAAAAATCAAAAGTGCATGCTGAACTACAGTGGCCATATAAAAAAGGAGTAATGGAGGAAACCCAACACGAATCACAGGAATTCGTGTCCAAAATCTTTATCATAAACAAGATGGTGGTTGCCGCATCATCATAGATTTGACTAATTTGAATACTTTCGTACTATATATTCATTACTAGATGGAAACCTTTGTTACTGCTAAACAATTAATTTCCTAGGGTACTACATGGCAAGCATCGATTTAAAAGATGCTTACTATACAGTACCCATTAGAGGTGACCACAGATGTTATTTAACACAATGGATCATCTGGGGTTCACCCTTAACTCAGTTCACATGTCAGTGACTTTGCCGAAAGAAAAGGTTACAGCCTTAATGGAGGCTTGTAGCAAAATCATTGACATCACAAAACCATCCATCAGAATGGTAGCAAGAATAATTGGCATAATAGTGGCTGCGTTTCCAGCCACACAAATCAGACCTTTACATTGTCAAAAATTACAGAGGGCTAAAATACGAGCACTCAAAAAATTATGGTGGTCATTTTGACAGACCTATGAAGCTACCAACAGAGGCCATAATGGAACTAAAATGGTGGAAAGATAACATTAGGCATTGTTCCAATCCAAACATTATCAGCTACCCGTCTATGGAACTACAAACCGATGCCAGTGCACTTGGATGGAGTGCTACCAATTCCATCTCCAGCTGTGGGGGAGATGGAATGCCCAGGAGGCATCATTATTACAAACACTGGGCATAAACTACCTGGGAATGTTAAGTGCACTCCATGGCCTTAAGTCATATTGTCCTGGGTTATATCACCAATACAATACAATACAATACAATACAATACAATTCAATTTATTGTCATTTGAACCCCTTGAGGTCCAAACGAAATGCCGTTTCTGCAGCCATACATTACAAACAAATAGACCCAAGACACAACATAATTTACATAAACATCCATCACATTGCTGTGATGGAAGGCCAAAAAAACTTCTCTCTCCACTGCACTCTCCCCCCCCCCCCCGATGTCAGAGTCAAAGTCAAAGCCCCCGGCGGGCGATGGCGATTGTCCCGTGGCCATTAAAGCCACGCCGGGTGATGCAAGGTCGCACACCGGGTCTTGGTGTTAGAGCCCCCGGCGTGCGCTCGCAGAGTCCCGCGGCCATTCCAAGCCGCGCGGGGCGGTGCTGTAAGGCCCCGCTCCAGGAGCTCTTCAACCCCGCAACTCGGGCGGGAGAAGTCGCCGTTGCGGAAGCCCCGAAAAGCGGTCTCCCTCCAGGGACCCGCGGGCTCCCGGTGTCGCCGCCCGCCAAACCCGCAGTTGCAGCCACCGAAGCTCCGGAGGTCGGGCCGCAGCAGCGTCCACCACAGCTCCACCCGCTCTGGACTCGGCCAGCTCCGCGACGGTGAGGTGAGTAGTCGGCACCACAGCCCCTGGTCTTCCTGTTGGAGGCCGTTCCTCGTTGCAGCCCCAACGACAACGGAGACCCGACAAAGAAAAGGTCGGGTCTCCCGTGCAGGGAGAGATTTAAAAGTTACCCCCAACCCCCCCACACCACCCCCACCCCCCCACACACATACCCCAACAAAAATAACAAAAACTACATAAAAACATAGACATAAAATAATAAAAACGCAGACGGACTGCAGAGGCCGCTGCAGACGAGAGTCGCGCCGCCTACCAGCATGTTAGACTAGAAATTGACAACACCACCGTGGTAGCATATATCAACCATATGGGTGGAAACAAATCGACATCATGTGACAATCTGGCCAACACAATTTGGCAATAGTATATCCAGAGAGATATTTGGATATCAGCTACCTACTTACCAGGTAAACTAAATTTTGTGGCAGACAACAGGTCACGCAAATTCAATGAAAACACTGAATGGATGTTGGATAAAAATGTATTTGCTGAAATTACAGCACGGTATGGAACACCAGATATCGACCTATTCGCATCCAGGCTCACACCAGTTATCGAATTATGTTCATGGGAACCAGAACCTGGGGCAGTGGCAACAGATGCATTTTCGCTGAATTGGGGGATTGTTTATTTATGCATTCCCTCCTTTCTGCCTCATCAGTCGGGTATTTAGGAATATACAGCAAGACTCCGCGTCTGGTATTTTGATAGTACCCGATTGACCTACTCAACCATGGGTCCCGGTGATACTCGACATTGTATTAGAACCATGCATCACCATCCATCATAGACCTAATTTACTGGTTCATCCCGTAACAAGGGGAAGTTACCCATGTCATAATTATATAAACCTATTAATTTGTAGAGTTTGAAAGCACCTCTACTACACCTGGGACTGACGGACCGAACAGTGGATATTATTTCAGCGGCCCACAGACAGTCCACCAAAAAAAAAAACAGTACTTGGTGTCATCAAGAAATGGGAAGTACTGTCACAACAATAAACATCACCCACAGATCTATGAACATCCCGTCTGTTCTGGAATTCCTGGCAAGCCTCCATTACGATGAGAGGCTCAGTCATAGTGCCATCAACTGCGCCAGAAGTGCTCTGTCAACATACCTGTGGCAAGGAACAGAGCGGCATTCTGTTGGGACACACCCTGGTAACCAAACTCATGAGGGGCATTTTTAATGTTAATCCCCCAAGAACCAGGTACTCCCAAATATGGGATGTGAGCATTTTACTGACCATGTTAAGAAACTGGTCTCCAGCTACAGCTCTGTCCCTACAGAAACTGACTATGAAAACAGTCATGCTGATGGCCTTGGTCACGGCACAAAGGGCCCAGTCACTACAGAAACTAAGGCTGGACAACATGACTATTTCATCTGGAAATTTAACTTTTCACATCAATGAATTAGTCAAACAGAACAGACAGGGGTCAGCAGGCCTAAAAACAGAATTCAGGGCCTACCCGACAGATGATCGTCTCTGTATTGTAACACACTTACTATTATCGATGGAGTATACTAAGATCATCAGCGGCAAAGAAATTTCACTTTTAATCAGCTACAAACAGCCACTCAAAACAGTGACAGTCCAGACCATCTCTGGATGGCTAAAACAGGTCCTAATAAAGGCTGGAGTAGACACTAGCATTTTAAAATCTCACTCCACCAGGGCTGCAGCTACATCGTCAGCTATGAAGTTGGATGTTCCTATGGACCAAATCCTCAAGACAGCAGGATGGTCAACGGAGAAAACTTTCCAACGATTTTATAACAAACCAGTCATTGAACCTGCAACATTTCCAGAAACAATTTTAAGTTCTGTAATATAATTTACCCCATAAATAGGGGCTATAATTTGGTGTTAATATATTTATCGTTGGGTTTTTCAATATCGTATTGATGTCTAATGATGTTAACACTATTCTCCCCATAATCAAGGCAGATGTGATGCATGGACTCCTTTCCACGGCATGAAATCACAGAGCTTTAAAATCTTCACGTAGTCACTCACATGACTCCGAAGTAAAATAGTAAGATTAAACGAGAACTTACCAGTTTGAAGTTTGATCGTTATTTTATGAGGAGTAACGTTGAGGGATTACATGCCCTCCGCTCCCACCCTTGATCATATACTCAACTGGTATCTCTTCTCTAATCTTACTATGTTTAGTCATTACAGTTATCTGTGATTTCACACCGCTGCTTTGAAGAATGACACGCATGCGTCCTGGTGGGGTTCTTCACGTATTCCCTCAACGTTACTCCTCATAAAATAACGATCAAACTTCAAACTGGTAAGTTCTCGTTTAATCTTACTATTAACTGATGAACAAGGGCTCGCCAAATTTTAGTCTTACATGTTAACATTGTAGGAATAAGGTTGCAAACAGCAGGAGACACAATTTGCATCTCCTGGTGGTTGGAAATAATGAAAAGAAAATAGCAAGAGAAGCAAGACCAAAAGACAATGTGCCATTCATGCATTTGTCGTGTTAAAATTGTGACACATAACGCAGCTGTAAATGGTTACATGACTAACGGAGGTTATGATCAGCTCCTTAGTGTGGTTCAAAATAAATAGCATTGTTGGAGAAAATAAATCATTCAAATCGCCTGTCCCCTGTGATCAGGATGAAAGACAAAAGGGATTGATGACCAAGATTGCAAATGACACCAGAAAAGACAGTGAAAATAGATAATTTGAAGATCAATGAAAACAGTAGAAGGACATAGAGGGACTGGTGGAAATGGCTATGGAAGGAGGATGGAATTCAATGTCAGTAGATGCGAGCTGGTACAACTGGTCAATAAATGCTTTTAATAAAATTATTCTGGATGATGAAAACCAGAGAGATTTGGGATTGCAGCTTATTATGTCATTAAAAATAGTGGCTTCTCCTGTGTATGTCTCTAAAAAGGCAAATTGATTATTGGTTTATGGCTTGGTTTGAAAGAAGTGGAACTCAAAATTGAATGATAAATCTGTACAAAAACCTAGTAAAAACACAACAAGCGTGAAATCCACTCTTCTGGACGGCAACATGGGAAGCAAAGGAAAAAGTTGGAAAAAATAGCAATAGTTGGCTATCCAACTTTGAGACTGTTCCACCATATAGTGGTAGCATGTGCCATCATCCATATTTAAAACCCTGTTGCAGGTGTCTCCCCATATACCTTGATCTCTAGTCACCACAATAAATATAAATACTTCTTTGAAAATATTTAGCAATCTGTCTTCAACGAGTTTTGTTAGAAACGTCTGTCAGAGAAGGGTGAACCTGTAGAATCCTTAAAAAAACATACCCTTCATTCTTTGACTGCAGCCTCCTGTCTGGACTTATCCACTAATAAAGATATCTGTTCAATCCTGTTAGAATTTTGCAGCTTTGCGTGAGATCTGGTCTCATTCTTTGAATCTTTGGTGGAGAGAAGCTTACTTGATCCATTCTCTCTTCTTATGTCAGTCTTGTCACCTCAGGGATCAGTCTGGTAAACATTTGGTCCCTCCATAGCAAGAGTAAAGAGAGTTAAGAGTGGTTAATTATCATGTGTACTGACAGCAGAACAATTAAATTCTTAAGGGCCTGTCCCACGATGTGAGTTCACCCAGGAGCTCTCCCGAGTTTAAAAAAATCAAACTCGTTGAACCTCATCATGAGTATTTTCTTGGAAATTTTTCACACTGTTAAAAAAACTTCACGAATTTCTGCGTTTCCCGAGTACCTGCCGTTAGCATTACGAGCCACTACGAGATATCCACGAGCTCCGACGTACCCGCTACGTACATTCTACACGAGTTTGATTTTGTTTTTAACTCGGGAGCGCTCTTGGGTGAACTCGCATCATGGGACAGGCCCTTAACGGTAGGTACTCGGGAAATCTGTTAAACTCGTGACATTTTTTCAACACTGTGAAAAATGTCCATGAGTAAAAAAATACTCGTGATGAAAAAAATTGTTACTTTTTACTCGTACGAGCCGCTATGAGACACCCACGAACTCCTACGGACTCGCTACGGACATTCTCCGAGTTCGAATCAGGGGAAAACTCGGGAGAACTGTTGAATTGCCTCGTACAGTGGAACAGGCCCTTTACTTACAGAGGCATAACAGGCCGGTAACACAATACACTTCAATGGTTAGCATAGTGTAGTGTTTGAAAGCCTGATGGTCGTTGTTGGGAAGAAGTTATTCTTGAACCTGGTATTCACAGTTTTCAGACTCCTACACCTTCTTCTGAAGTAGGAGTAAAAACTAGAGGGTGGCCAGGGTGGTCTCCTTTATTCAAGTTGCCAAACCAGGCAGTGATGTAACCAGTTAATATACTCTGTACTGTACAATTTCAAAACAGTATTTGCTGACTTACGAAATCTTCTCAATCTCCTCAGGAAGTAGAAGTATTGATATTTTTCTTAATGATTGCTTCAATGTGCTGGACCCTGGACAGATCTTCACAGTGCCTTTGATAGCTCAGCGAGTAGAGTGGAGGACTGTAGGTGCTTACTGGTAATCCTTAGGTCGCTGGTTCGATTCCAGCTCGAAGGACGTCTATTCTTTTAATCAGAGGGTGATGAATCTATGGAATTCTTTGCCACAGAAGGCTGTGGAGGCAAAGCCAGTGGATATATTTAAGGCAGAAATAAATAAATTCTTGATTAGTATGGGTGTCATGGGTTATGGGGAGAAGGCAGGAGAATAGGGCTAGGAGGGAGAGGTAGATCAGCAATGATTGACTGGCGGAGGAGACTTTATGGGCCAAATGGCCTAATTCTGCTCCTACCACATGATCTTATGACCTTATGCATGTTTAGGAATTTGAAGTTGTTGACTCTCTCCAGCGACAGCTCATCAATGAAGACGGGTTTGCAGATCCTCGGCTTTTCCCTTCTAATGTCAACAATCAGCTCGCTGGTCTTGTTGACATTAAGACCAAGATTGTTATCCTGGCCCAATGCAATCAGATTTTCGATCTCCCTCCTCCACACTGACTCATCATTACCTGTTATTCGTCAAATAACTATGGTGTTGTCACCAAAATTAAAGGTGTCTTTGGAACTGTTTTCAGCTGCATAGTCATGGACGTTGAATTAGTAAAGCAGGGGGCTGAGCACACAGTCCTTGAGGTACTCCTCTGCTGATGGTTATCGGGGAGGAAGTGCTGTTGCCAATTCACACTGAATGTAGTCTACCAAGGAGGAAGTGGAGGATCCAGTTGCATAGGGATGAGCAGAGACTCAATTCCCCGAGTTTGATAACAAGTTTGGAGGTAATGATGGTGTTGAACACAGAGCTGTAGTTGATGTACAACAGTCTGATGTACATGTTCTTATTGTCCAGGTAGTCCAATGCAACATGGAAAGCCAGCAAGATCACATCCCACTTGATCTATTTTTGCATTAGGCAAATTGTAATAGGTCCAGGTCTTACAGAGATACATAGATACATAGACAATAATGCAGGAGTAGGCCATTTGGCCCTTCGAGCCCGCACCGCCATTCAATGTGATCATGGCCGATCATCCACAATCGGTACCCCGTTCCTGCCTTCTCCCCATATCCCTTGATTCCGTTAGCCCTAAGAGCTCTAACTCCCTATTAAATGCATCTAGTGAATCGGTCTCCACTGCCTTCTGAGTCAGAGAATTCTACAAATTCACAACTCTCTGTGTGAAAAAGTTTTTCCTCATCTCAGTTCTAAATAGCCTACCCCTTATTCTTAAACTGTGGCCCCTGGTTCTGGACTCCTCCAGCATCGGGGACATGTTTCCTGCATTTAGCATGTCCAATCCCTTACTCATTTTATATGTTTCTATAAGATACCTCTCATCCTTCCAAATGCCAGTGAATACAAGCCTAGTCACTCCATTCTTTCATCATATGACAGTCCCGCCATCCCGGAAATTAACCTCGTGAACCCACGCTGCACTCCCTCAATAGCAAGAATGTCCTTCCTCAAATTAGGTATGAGTAGGTAAGGTAAGAGCAGATATGCACCATAACCAACCTTTCAAAGCACTTCATCACCTCGGACATTAGTGCTACCGGTCGGTAGTTATTGAGACATGTCAC